>NW_004955406.1:36581926-36615511 GCF_000276665.1 Chinchilla lanigera | reverse complement strand
GGCTGGGGATTTAGCTCAGCGGCAAAAGCGCCTGCCTGGCAAGCGCAAGGTCGTGAGTTCGGTTCCCGGTACCGGAGAAAAACCAAAAAAAAAAAAAAAATTTAAAAAAAAAAAACTTTTCATAAATATTGTTTTTAATGTCTGCACAGTGTTACATCACACTGGTGTACCATAATTTGCTTAAATTTTCCTCTCCTCAATCAGGGCTTTTCCTAGCAGTTTAATTTTTCCCTTGAATAACTGAGGAACCTTGATGTTTAGATTAATTTTCAATAAATAATAAAGTAGGTTGCAAAATTAATAAACTATGAAAGAAAAGTGGGTCAGTAGCAATATGAAGTGAAGACACAGCGGCTCACAGCCATGGGTCCTATGTCGAGCTGTAATCGAGATATTCTGTCTGAACATTTGTGTTTCACATTCTCCAAAGAGGGTTCGAGATGATTACGGAAACCTGGAATCAGGACAAAGTAAAAAGGTGCTAAAGGCAGGCCACGAATTTGATTCTAAGCATTGGGCAGAGCAAATTATTAGATTCATGGTTTCTTGACAATGAAAACCAAATTCCACTTAGAATGGCAGCTTCAGCTGGTGTGGGGAACTAAGGGAAATTCTTACAAAGGGCACAAGAAGATATGGCGCTATAAGTCACCCTTGAACCTAGACGGCAAGAGGTCTGCTTTCCAGCTTAGGCTTTGCTGCTAACAAGCAGTGTGGGTACACCACTTAACTCATTCTTATGGTCTTCATTTTTGCCATTTAATGATTGTTTCCCCACCGTGTCCCAAGCACTGGGGTTCAAAAGTAAAGAAGTTTTTGTCCTTGAAGAGCACAGATGCTGGTGGGGAAAATAAGCATGTAAGCAGCTTCTTTGAACACATGACAGAAGAGTAACAGGCATGAAGAGAGAGGTGACTGACATTGTCCCATCGGACATTTGTGACTTTCAGGTTACTGCAGACAACCAAGTATCACTCTCTGTAAAATTCAATTACATTTGTCAAAAGCAATATCTTGAATTCAGAATCATTAAGATGTTAATAAGGACTGAATTCACAAAGTGTTAGAGAAGCAGTCATCCCCAGGGATGGGAACTGCATTACACCAGAACACGATGGAAATGTCTCTTGTATTCTCACTTCGAGATTTTAAAATGTGTCTTGAGGGCTGGGGATATAGCTCAGGGGCACAAGCACCTCCCCAGCAAGTGCAAGGTCTTGATTTCAGTTCCCGGTACCAATAATTAATTAATTAATTAATTAATAAAATGTGTCTTATTTTGCAAAATTCTGTTCCATCGAAGTTATCTTTTCTGATTGTGTGTTTTGTCTAAAAACTGATGCTCTTGATTTCTTTCATTACCTACATCCACCCGTGTTCTTCTCTTCCCAGAATCTCTTCTCTAACATCCCTATCTTCCACATTACCACTACAAATACCTGTTACTGTTTCACCCCAAGTTGAAGGGCGCACATTATTTTTTGTTTGTTTCTCAGTACTGGGGATTAAACTGAGGGCCTTGATGCTGTGCTACGCCCTAGCCCTTTCAAAATTTTTTTAATTTTGTGATAGGTTCTTCCTAAAATGCTAAGTTACCACAGCTGGGTTCAAACTTGCCTGCCTCAGCCTCCCATAGTACTGGGGTTACAGGCCTGTGCCACCACACCCAGCTAAATAGTCACGTTTCTTTGGCTCTTATTTTTCTTTGGTTTCTTGTATCCTGGCTAATCCAACTGTACAACATTTTTCCCCCAAAGAGCAAATCAGATTTTTTATTCCCCTCTGTTCTCACTGACAATTCCTTGTCCCTATTCTGGTAGCCCTTACTTGAGATCCTCTAACATCTTCTGCATGGAGTTCTCTGCTTTTGTTTCCTATGGCCTCTTCTAATTATTCCTGTGCACCTTTTCATCATCAGCTTCTAAGGTGATTTAATCCTTAGAATTCCTTTAATAACCCTGTCATTTTCCAGAGTCAATGACTAATGCGAACTTAATGGAAACTACAAAGAAGGGTCTTCCATCCCAACAGCTTTTATTTCACAGATGCTCCTTTTGATATTTGTCTCTCAGGCATGAGAGCTTCTTTCATGGGTGACGGTGAGTTTTTTTTCTCATCCTTTAAGATTCAGAATCTCAGTTTTCCAGAGGTCTTTTAATATTCACCTTTGTATTTCCTCCCACCATTCCTTCCTTCCTTTTGCATTTCTGGAGTGGAACCCTTGCACATGCTAGGCCAGTGCTCTACCACTGAGCTACAAGCATCTTCTTTGTATTTTCTTAATGGTATAACCCACATTTGTATACCTTTCTTCATTTCTTACACACATATTTAAATATTTTGCTCTCTCACTAAACTGCAAGTTCTGAGGCTCTGGACCATGTCTGCTGTAAACACTAACTGGAATAGTGATGCTGCTTTGGGTGACTACTTCTGTCCTATTCCTCTCATTCTCCTGGCTTCAGCTCCAGAATCTGCATGGCAGTGGCCATCTTATGTGGCTATATTTTTCCAACCACAGCATTGGACAACAGATAGGCTTGTAAACCAGTCTGAGCCAGTCACAACAGTCCACTCTGTAGACATGAGAACAGAATGGAGCCAGGATCCTAGTCGGGAGTTGAGAGAGAAAAACCATTTCTTCTCCTGTTTGGGAGCTGTAAGATCAAGAGCCTGAAACAGTTAGACACGGTATCTCCCACCAGAAAAGGAAGATCTGAAAACAGCTGAGAAGTTAACAGAGTCCTCTTCTTGCCATTCTGAGAATGAACTGTGCAATGAGTTATTCAATTTGGATAACTGTCCCAGGATAACTATCCCAGTTATCCTCCCTTTATATTTGTTTCACATGGTTTGAGGTGCATTTCTGTCATTTGCTGATGAGAAGATGCTGATTCATATATTTCAACTATATTTTGAAATTCTTGTAGCACAGATCTGTAAAATGGCACATATCTGGCATGCACTGTATCACATCTGACCTTAAAATTTTAAAAAACTATAGAAGAAAAAAATTTTTTTTGCTAAAGCTCTTTAAATTCTGTTCTGGAACTTTTTTCTAATTTATTTACTTCCTACAGGCTTTTGGTTACCCCTCCTGAAAATCGACTTGAGATGTAATTTATATCATTTTCTAAAAAAAAGGGGGAACTCCAACTTCTCTAAAGTTACAGACACCTTTATTTGTTGATTATTCCCTGAAATGTTGGTTTATGTATTTTACATATTAAATATATATAGAATGCTTTTGGGGATCAGGTGTCGCGCTAAGCATGTTACTTGGTTTTAATCACGGTACTCAAATTAGCTCATTTAATCCTCCCAACAAATCTCTGAGGGAGGTACTATTATTATCTCCAGTTGCAATGAGGAAATTGAAGTACAGAAAAAATAAGTCATTTGCCCAAGGTCCCACAGTTAGTGCATAGTGGAGGTGGAATGAATTCTTAGACTTTAATACACCTCAGAACAACTGGAGTGTTTGTTAAAAATGCAGATTCCTGGAACCTACAAATTCAGAACCAGACCAAAGAAAGGCCAAGTATTCTTTAGATTTTTTTTCCCATTTACTAAATCATTCTGATCTCCACCTGCAACTTTTAATAATCTATACAGATTATTCTCTTTGATTTTTGTAACAGAATGACAGTCTGCCACAAGTCTTTCTGATATTTACCTACACTTGGCATCCGTGACTAATACAAAATATATACCCTTCAAACATTTACTAGATATCTTAATCTTGAACTGATATACATCCAGCTTGTTGCAAAAGAATGGTGGCAACAGATATATGACAAAGACCTGGCCAAAGAATGCACCATTTAATCCTTTAACATTTCTTGCTCTATCACTCAAACAAGATCAGCAAAGAGCACATGTTGGACTTTGTTAGTTGGTTGTCTGTGGCAATACTGTCAATCTTTGTCTAGACTCACTAGCTCCCATTCAAAGCTCAGTGTCCTGCAGTCTGAAGATTGCTCCACCACACCTCTGAAACCCCTGGAACCAAGGTCAACAGCACCACCTGGAAATGGTATGATGGAGTCTAAAGGACTATTCTCTAGAGCCAGTCCAGCTCAGTTCCATTCCAGGGTCTACGTTCTGGCTTGAAGACTTTGCTTAAAGCCCTCGTGCTGTTCATTGTTCTTATCTATAAAATGGAGATAATAATTGCACCTACATCCTAGGCGTGAATGAAGTGAGGCTTGTCGAGTGCTTCGAGCAGTGTGCATACTATACCTTCAATAAATGCTACTCACCAGAATATAAACTTCATCAAGGGTAAAGTCAGTGTTCATTCACAACTGTAGCTTCAGTGCCTCACATATAGTAGGTATTCAATATAAATGGAATGGATTGCTAACTCCATGATGCAGTAACATTTTCAGGTCCTCTCTACCACCCCCACCTCCTCTACCTCTGGTGCCTGGGATCGAACTCAAGGACTGCTGATTACGTCACTTTCCCAATTAAACTTCTTCAGTCGTGCCCTTTTCCTAGAGAAGAATAACTGAGTCCCTTGTGTAAAATCAGGTTGGATCAGGTCTGGGGCAAGGTAGAGTTCATTCCTCTTTTATCATTTCCTTCTCTCACTGGAAAACCTCTTGCTCTAGCAATCCTGGGTGCGTTGCAGGTAAGTGGAACAGTCTGCGGTGCTCTCACAAGGCTGCACGTTTATAAATTCTTTCTCTGAAATGCTCTTTCCCAGCTCCCTCCCTGATCTCCTACTACTTCAACTCTTAGAGCTTCAGAAAAAGTATGAAATAAAATGCTTAACACAAAAGAGGCCACCACTTAATAGATTTTGGCTCCCTTTCCACAATCCACCTTCTTTCCCTAGCAAAACTGATTATTTGTTCTACTGCATGAACTACCTCCTGTACAAGCTGCTTTTAGTCGAGTAATCACTATGGATATACATTTATTTTTAAAATATAACTCTTCTACTAGGTTTCCTATCAGCAAGGTCCAGGTCTTAACGCTGTTTTCTGTCACCTAGTGCCTTGTAACTAGTAACTATCCGTAAGTGTAAATAAATAATGTAAGAATGATTATGAATTACTCTTATGTATTCAGTTTTTATTGGGAGTGGATGAAAACATTTTGGGGCAAGAATTTAAAAGTAACAGGCAGCACTTGACGAGCTGTCCCACTGTCCGTATGTGCTGGTTGGCACATAGTGTTACCTGCTTCCCTGTAACAACACTGCACGGCTATTCTGGGAGAAGGAAGAAAATGAGGCTCAGGGAGGTTAGGAAAATTGCCGGAAGTCACAGGGCTCCCGTGTGGTGGAGCTGGGAGTACATCCAAGAACTTTTCACTCCAAATCTTTAGCTTTGAGCTTCTCTACTTAACCTCCTCTTCGGATCCTCTTTGGTTCTTTGGCAAAACCTCCACATATGAACCCCTCTATGTCACTCAATATTATCTTAGGAAACATTGCAGCCAAGATTCTCTCTTGTATGAAACAGGTCCTGTTATCAGACAGTGGGAAATATGCAAACCATCATGTCTTCATTGCTGGCCTTGGCCACTTGGAGTTAAATGAAACTCCTGTAGAATTGTATTTTCTCTTTTTCTGAACTCCTGATTTCTTTCAGATTTTATATTTTACTACCCTGTGGGTTTATATTATATATTTATATATCACAGTATATTATATATATGCACATGTTCATATATATACACATATGTATATAGTTTCTTAAATATATGATACACATATAATGTACACATGCATGTAATATATATATATATATATATATATATATATATATATTTGTATCCTTATCCAAAATGCTTGGGACCAGAAGTTTTTCAGATTTGGGAGCTTTTTTGGATTTTGTAACATTTGCATAGACTTTTCTAATCTGAAAACCCAAAATCTAAAATGCTCTGAAATCTGAAACTATTTGAGCATCATTGCAGACAGTCAAAAAGTTTCAGATTTTGGACCATTTTAGATTTCTGATTTTCAGATTAGGGCTACTCAACTTGTGTATTATATATAATTAATATGTAAATATACATTGATTATATATAAAATGATATGTGATAGAATATTTAGAGATAAAACACAAAATACCCTCCCTCTTATCTGCAGGGAATCCACTTTAAGATCTCTAGTAGTTATCCAAGTCTGAGAATAGTGCCCAGTCCCATATAAACTATGTTGGTGGGGATATAGCTCAGCAGCACAAGCACCTGTCTAGCAAGCACAAGTCCTGAGTTCAATTCCCGATACCCAAAAAACAAACAAATGAACAAACTATATATACTACATCTTACCCCATATATACATATAAAAATTTAATTCTTTTGTTGTCTTAAGTAAAAATTTATGGTGTTATGATTGTAAGTTTTGTAGTAAAATTAGCATAAATATCTTTCTTTTCTCACAACTTCTCAGAGAGATTTGTTCTTAACCATGGATATTAGCAACTTCAGTATGTGGGTTTTTTTTTTTTTTTTTTTTTGCCTCATTAAGTCAAGAACTTTCACCTTTTCACTTAAAGGAAGCACATTACGGCTCCTCTGTGGCATATCTGAACTGCCAACATCAGTACTCTTGCCATCTGAGACCATTATTAAATAAAATAGGGGTGCTTGCACACAGCGTTGTGATATCATGATAGAGAGTCTGATAACCAACACAGCCACTAAGTGACCAGTGGTGGCAGGGGGCAGGTGGAGAGTAATGTATACACTGTGGATATCCTGGACAAAAGAATGATTCATACCCTGGGCAGAATGGAGCAAGATATCATCACCCACTCAGAATAGTACACAAAAAACTTATTATTTATTTCTGGAGTTTTCCTTTTAATATTTTTGGATCACAGCTGACTGTGGGTAATTGAAATTGTGAAAAGTAAAACTATGGATAAGGAAAGATGAATTATGTATGAGTTATGTATGTGTGTATATGTGTCGCTATTTCTATATGTGTACATGGCAAGATAAGGTCATTTTTCTTTGTTTTTGCATCATGCATTTTGAAACTGTTAAATGTATAGACATTTAGGATTATGTCTTCTCAGTTAACTGCACTTTTTATCATTAGGAAATGGCCTGATATTAATATAGCCACTTCAGCTTTCTTTTAGTTACTGCTTACATGTTGTGTCTTGTCCCCATTCTTTTATCTATAGATAGCATTTGAGTTCAGTTTCTTGTGGACAGCATGTAGTTTTTTGTTTTTTTAACCCTGAGTAGTCTTTCCCTTGGTGTGTGCTTAGACTATTTATATTTAATGTAGTTATGGAGATGTTTAGATTTGCTTCTGCTGTCCATGTGCTGTTTTGTTCCCCCACTTACCTCTATTGCCTGCCTTTAGTTTTTGGGTTTTTCAGTCCTGAGCATTGAACCCACGACCTTTGCACTGAGCTATATCCCTGCCCTTTTAGCTGCCCAAGCAAGACTAGGACTTTCAATCTTCTTGCATTAGCTTGCCTCTGTGCTGGCATTACAGGTGTGTGCCACTGTGCCTGGCCAATTTGAACGTTTTTTTATTCCACTGTTCCTGACCTACTGAAATAGACTTAATTTTCTGTAAAAGCTTTTTAATGGTTGCTCTAAGACAGGGTGTTTTAATTCTTAAATATCCAAGAATGAGCATTTTCTTTTTTCAACTAGTATACTCTCACCTGTTGCCAATTTCTCCTATAAATATTGTAAGTATTGTTTAGGTAGCTCAGCTTCTGGAGTTGAGGGAATTTCAAAATCAGAGAAGCTCTGTGAATCTGTGTGTGTGCTATGATTTGGCAATGTTTTTTCCTCGGGTTTGTGTGTCCCAATATTAGAAGCTATAGTTATGTCTTGATCACTGCTTTTCACATCACTGGAAGTATCCTTTGGGCAAAGTACATCTTGTTCCATCTAAGAGGCAGGGACACTGTCATTCACTTTTGGTCTGTGGACATCTTTGTTCAAAAAGGCAGTATTCCCATTTCTGTCTTGTGTGATAGCAAAACAGTATCAGCCTGGCTGTCCCAGCCTTGGCTTCCTTGTTCCATGATGTGTGTTGACTGAGAAGAATTCTGGGAGGAGATGTGGGTTGATTCTCCATCAGAGTCACTGAAAAGCTTGGGTGACTGAGATCCCCCGGTCTCTGTGGAGGAAGGGAAGT
The DNA here is from genome assembly GCF_000276665.1 of Chinchilla lanigera. Lineage (NCBI taxonomy): Eukaryota > Metazoa > Chordata > Mammalia > Rodentia > Chinchillidae > Chinchilla > Chinchilla lanigera. The sequence continues at coordinate 36,607,380 of NW_004955406.1, read as the reverse complement.
TTTCCAAACCCTCTTCTGTGACACTGTCATTTCTTTTAAAGAACACTTTTCACTGGGGTACACCTGCATCACCCTTTTGCTGAGGAAGCATTACAGAGTCCAGATCCTGCTGTGAAGCTGAGATATCTGATTCTTCTTCACTGTCACTGTTAGATTCTTCACAGTCTATGAAGTTGGTTAAAAGAGAGCTTTGCACAGTTTCCACTTCACAGCATCCTGTGCTGTTTTTCAGTTTTTCAGTTTTTCAGGCTGGTTTTGTGGTACTGCAGTCAGCAAAACAACCTCGGGATGAAGAGTTAGCTGGTACGGCAGCTTGTGCCTTAAAGGTACTGGCAGTGGGTCGTCAAAAAGGTTATCTTCCTCCTCTGAATCTAGATGGACCCTTCTAGCTCTCTTCAGTTTTCCAAGTGGCTTATACTTCAGCTCTGTATTTTGAGAAGACTGGCACAAAGGCTTTAAGATTTCTTTCACTTTGTCCAGAGTTATGCCCATTGGAATGACATTTGGTTACACATTCACGGGACAGAGGTAGCTCAAGAAATCTTTTATCTCACTGTAGGAGTGAAAAGAAAAACAAGCTCTGTATGAACTCTCTCTGGTCCTCACAATTACATTTGTTTTCCTGGATCTTTCTCCAAACCACATGGTGGATGGCTTAATCCTGATTGTGTGGAGTGGAATTTTATTCCTGGAAGTAAGTCCACAGGGTAATTTATCCCACTGATAGTACTCCTCTGCCTTGGGGGGGCGGCAGGCGTGGATCTGGGTGCTGCACTGAGTGGTGAGGTGGTGGAGGATGTCGGGCATGTTTCTGAACATGTCCAGCTTGTCTGCGTGAACCTGGACTCCCAGCTTCTCGCTAGGTTGGTGAATAAGTATGCATAGCCCTAAGCTGCTTTGCAGTTCAGCCACACCACGTGATACGGACTCCGAGTGATCCAGCTCAGGACCAGCTCCAAAATGCCACTTAGACACTCCCCTTGACTGGGAATCTGATAAAATCTTGGGTCACAGAGAGTAGTATCTAAATACACGCTCTGGATGTCTCTTACTCGGCCCCCAGAGTGCAGAAACTCCATGCTGGCAGCTTCTTCTTTGGCCAATCTGAAGTCTCGTGTGTATAACACAGTTCCATTATCACCCTGATATAAAAACCTTGCCCAATGCTTCATCCATCAAAGCTATCTGGGTAGGAGTTTCGATCTCAATTGCTACAATTCATTTCTCCCAGAATCTGTATTTCCGGTTGGTTAACAACAACTCCTTAGTAACAGGAGAATAGTACAGGTGGATCTTCAAGCCTTGTGACAGTGCAACAGGAAGTAGGCACTGGCTCTCAGGTTCTTCCTGTCCAACGATCTTTGCAGATGGTTGGGTACTTGGCCATCTGTCCCTGGAAGGAGCTCATTGTGCCCGGGGGGACTAGACCAAGATAATGCATTTAGAAATAAAATCTGGAAGAATTGAGAAGCCCAGAAAAGGAGACAAAATAATTCTTTTTTAAAAAAAATTAGTACATGAAGCCAAGCATGGTGGTGCATGCCTGTAATCCTAGCACTCAGGAGGCTGAGGCAGAAGGATCACTGAGAGTTCGAGGCCAGCTTGGATTACATAGTAAATTCAAGGTCTGCCTGAACTGCATAGGGAAACCCTGCCTCAAAAAAAAAAAAAAAAAAAAATTGGTACATGTTTGCAGTATATGCTGATTGCATTTATTGTGAGAATTGGTACATGTACACAACCCCTCTTGGTTCCTTTTTTGTTCCCTAACCACTCCTCTCTCCCTGCTCCCTCCATCTCTTGGGCCCCTTCCCATTTGCAAAAACCCTATTTCCACTTTTTTAGAATCTCTTTTTCCATCTTCTTCCCCTCCCCTCCATCCCCCTTCCTCCATCTCTTTTTCCCCTTCCCATTTGAAACAAAGATCTCCTTACTATGTATTTTTTATGCCGCTCTTTATTCATATTCTGAATTTCTCATATAAGAGAAACTGTGAATTATTTCAACTTGTGTGTATGATTTTTTTCACCTAATATCATGGTCTCAAGGTGCATTCATTTACCCACGGATGCCTCACGTTTATCTTTCTTCCTGGCAGAGTAGTACTCGATTGTATACAAATACATATTTTCTTTATCCATTCATCTGTTGATGGGCATATAGGCCATTTCCAAGGTGTAATTGTTGTAAATTGTGCTGCTATAAACACAAGTGTTCATGCATTGCTGTTATATGATTACTTTAACTCTTCTAGGAAGATACCTAGAAGGGTCATAGCTGGGTCAAATTAAATTTCTAGTTTTAGATTTTTTTTTTAATGAATCTCCATACTGATTTCTGTGGTGGCTGTACTAGTTTACATTCTCACTAACAGTATAAAAGGGTTCCTTTCTCCTTGTAGCCTGGCCAGCATTTGTTATCAATTGATTTTTTTTTTTTTAGGGTGGTCATTCTTTCCAGGGTAAGATAAAATCTCAATGTTGTTTTAATGTGCATTTCTCTAACAGCCAGAGATGTTGAACATTTTTTCATGTATTTATTGGCTGTTTACACTTCTTTTATTTGTTTGTTTGTTTTTCTGGTACTGGGAATCGAACTCACAACCTTGTGCTTGCCAGGCCGGTGCTGTGCCACTGAGCTAAATCCCCAGGTCCCTGTTTACACTTCTTATTCTGAGAACTGTCTATTCATTTCAGTTGCCTATTTGGTTAGGAGACAAATACAATAATTCTACCAAGAATTTTATCATTATATATCTTTACCTCTCTAAGAAATTGTTATACATATAATAAATCCATTTAAAAACAAACCAATTTTTTGTTCAAATGTATTATAGTGTTTATATTAAAATAATAGTAATCAAGAAAAAAATCTATAATCTTACACACAGATCAAATCCATACCTTATTTGTCTATCTTTCTGCCTCTATGGCTTTCCATACTATGGGTTCTGCATCTGGAGATTCAATCCATTCAGATGGAATATTTTTTAAAAACTGCATCTGTACTGAACAAGTAGAGATTTTTTTCTCATTATAATTCCCTAAACAATACAGTACAACAACTATTTATAGAGTATTTATATTGTATAGGTATTATAAGTAATCCAGAGGTGGTTAAAAGTATACAGGAGGATGTGCATAGGTTATATGTACATATTATGCAACTTTACAAAAAAGAATTGGGATTTGGATACCCATGGTGGGGAACCTGATTGAGGAAGTGAGGAGCAGGCCTAAAACCAATCCCCCATGGATCCTGAAGGTTATCTGTATTTACAGCCTATGCATATTCTGCTTTCTGCATTATAGCAATATGACACAATACAAGAAATGTTATATTCCCCCTCTTCTGTTGATAACATTAGCAGGCTTTTCTAGTTTGCTTCTGATTGACTTGTTTCTTATTTCCTCTCCCTTTTATCCTTCCCACTAGGAAGTCAGTGACAGTTTGCTGTATACCCTTACACATCTCTTTCCTGTTTTTAATCAGTTATATTTAGAGATGGGAACAGGAGAGTTTTGCTTCTGTTCTACAAAAATGAAAACATATAACATACATGTCTTTTATTTTTTTATTTAATGATGCATGGTTATCTCTTCAGGTTAATAAATACAACTCTCATGCTTTTTTCTTCTTTTTTTTAGATAGGGTCTCACTGTATAGTTCAGACTGTCCTTGAACTTGTGGCAATCCTACTGCCTCAGCCTCCCAAGTGCTGGGATTACAGGTGTGCAGCACCACACCCGGTGTCTAACTCATTCTTTTAGCAGCCTAATATTCTAAGGGATGAAGATACCACAATTTATTCAGCCATTCCTGTGCTGAAGGGTACTCAGGTTGTTTCCAGTTCTCTGCCTCTGTACACAATGCTGCAACAAGCAACCTCAAATATACATATCCTTGTACACTAATGTTTTTGTTTCTATGGGATACAGTCCCCCAAACAGGAATCATTTATACAAAGTAGGTTAGAGCATCATTTATAAATAAATAAAAGTATGTAATGTAGCACCACAGATTCAAGGAAATTCAGTAAATGATAATGGTGAATATATTTGACTATGTGGTTAGCCTTTTGATGAGAAAAGATGTTTCCCAGCAACTAGAAAACATATATCATTGAATGAGAATTTGTAAGCAAAGAACAAAAGACAGAGCCTGGCCCACAGCTCCTGGGAATCATTGTTCCAAAGCACATTTCCTGTTGTGCTTCCTAGGCCACCTTAGATTGGTAGAGGAAGAGTTCTTTGAAATCCTATTACTGGACACAGAGTCCCTGAACCTCTACACTAATCAAACTTCAATATGCTTTTAATAAACCTGAGTCTTGAGAGGTTTCACCAATTGTATTAGCTTGAAGCTGGTGACTTAAAGAGCTATGAAGGTGTCTCTTGAAGGCAGGGAGTGCTAAAGTGCATCACATGAGGAGCCAAACACTAACCCTGGGCTCTGCCAATTTGTCAGCATTGTGACGCTGAGCAAGACTTAAAATCCCCTTGTATCAAATAAAGCTAATGATATTCATGCTGCCTACTTTGCAGTATTATAGTGAGGAACAAGTGGAATTATGTAAATGAAAGTGCTTTGTCAGAGCTACGTATATTAGCATTGTTAATACTATTCTGATTCTTGAGTAGGCACTGTACTGTGTATCATGGCACCTTTCCTGTTCTTTGTATTGCTAAGAAAGAACATATTACCACTGAAAAGAAGATTGATTTTGTAACAATCATGGCTGGGCGTGGTGGTGCAGGCCTGTAATCCCAGCACTTGGGAGGCTGAGATAGGAGGATCATTGCAAGTTAGAGACCAGCCTGGTCTACAAAGTGAGCTCAAGGCCAGCCTGAACTGCATAGTGAGACCTGTCTCAAAAAGACCAAAAAAAAAACCAAAAAAAAAAACAAAAAACCATGAAGTACACTGAAAAAGTGTGGACCAATCAATATAAACAAAAGAGACTAGATGCTAGCCACTGAATCTATCTGCATCTATTATTTAATAGATGTCTATAACAGTGAAAATATTTACAAAGCTGTCCCATTTTTAATGTTTTACAGATACTGTAAATGAGAATGAAGTAATGAAATATTTTTCCTCCTCTTTCCCTTAAGTTTCTATTTTTAACTCCTGTACAGTATCAGATGCAACATCCTGGTGTATTTTTCTCTAGTCCTGGCTGTTGCTCATAAAGTACACATGTGCTTACAGGAATCCAGCTACTCTTTGAATGCTTCCTGCCCAAACACTGTTATTTTCTGAAGAAATTGGTACTTCTATTAATGAATACACCATATATAATATATATATGGATGTAACAGCAGAAACTACCTAAAACCTATGAGGACTCATTCATTTCAGAAATGTGGTATGTGTTCAGTATTTACTCATTAGTAGGACAGAATGCTGGTGTAAGGAGTTCCAGAAACCTCAGTGCCAGTTGAAGATTGGCAGTTGGTTCCTTCCAGCTGTTTTTAAAGGTATTCACTCTGTAGAGACCTTAAAAGTATCTTATTGTTATCACTTAAGATGATGATGTTTAGCTGTCTCTTTTGACTCTCCCTCCCGAGAAACCAGGGTGTTTTTCTAGGACTGAAGAGTTTATGAAGTTCTGCAGAGTTAAATCTAAATAAATGAATACAACTGTCAATATCTGCTAACCTCAGTGGGAGGGAAAAGTCACCATGTGTGGGGCATACAATTAAATTAATCAGCACTATATATTTTGCCTTTCAGGTAGTTGTAGGAGCATCAGATAGACAGACACCCCAAGAAAATGAAAGCTACAAAGCCCTTGGAGTGATTTCAAGTTTTAGTCCTCTGCATAGTCATTAGAAACTATTCTTTTAGGACTTTCTGATCCTGTGAAGTGTACATATGTTGAAGGGAAAATCTTTTGAGATTGAAACTGTATTTAAAATCTTCTTTTCAGTATAGGTCTGGTTTTCAAAAGAGGTGTGTGTGTGGTATTAGGTATTGAACACAGGGCCTCACACATGCTAGGAAAGTGTTCTACCACTGAGTTATTTTCCCATCCCTTTTTAATTTTATTTTTTAGGCAAGGTCTTGCTAAATTGCTCAGGCTGGCCTTGAACTTGCAATTCTCCTGCCATAGCCTCCTGAGTAGTGGGAATTACAGGCACACACTATCACATTGAGCCAAAGAGAGATTTTTGTTGTTGATCATTTTATGTTACTTTAGAGGGTTAAATTGGTTACCATTTAAAAGAGAACAAATAATATGGAAGTACAGTAAATAAATTATAATAGTGATTGTACCTACTATAGAAGGGTTCTTTGATTTTCAAAATATATAGATTTTTTTACAAAAACAGTAATAATGCATACTATTCAATGTTCAGAAAATTTCATTTACTCATCTCTCACAAAGCAAAATATTTCTATTCATCTCACATATGCAATTGAAATTTGAGCTGCTGGGCAATTTAGTGAAATCCTGTCTCAAAATAAAATTTTAAGAAAGCCTGGGAGACTGTAGCTCAGTGGCACAGTGCTTGTCTGGCATGTGTGAGGCGCTGAAAGAAAAAAAAAGAATTAGCAATTCTTGAGGAAGGGAGACTGTTAATTATCTTATAGTTTTTACCAGATGCACACGTGTAAACATCATATTGTCTCCCTAGTGTGAGAAGCTGCAAGTAAATAAGATCCAAATGTACAATAGATATTGTGAAATGGGAAGCAACTTCAAAAGGAAAGAGAAACTGGGATGGGGGAGTGGAGAAAAGGAGGAAGGGAAAAGCAAAAAATATATATATATATATGTACATATATATATATAATAGTTAAGATAGTTATACCACTAATTTCTTTTAGTTCATTGAAAAGAAAGGTTTGTGCTAATATTGTTTGGACAATTATCTTGTATTCTGAGTAACTAATTTGAAGATAATAATACACAACGTATTAACCATTGTTACCCTCCCAGAATTTGTTTTGAAATTCTGGTCTTTTTAAAATAAAAAAAAATTATCATAGTTTTTACCTGAATTAGAGAAAAATAATTTTTTTCTTGAACACACTGCACTGTGTAGTTCTCGACAAAATTTACTTAAAAGATAGGATTGAGCTTTGGAACATCATGTATACACAGTTAAAAAAAATGAGTACATTTGAACTTTTTAAAGTTTATGGCCAAAGTGGAATTTTTTGATTGTTTAAAACTCTTCATTAATCTTTCTTATTACACAAATGCATGTACTGTAGTAGTTTTAGTTTCTGAAATCACATAGATAATACTTATTACTTTAAGTTTATCCTTTTAGTGTTTTAAATTTGATTTTTTGTTTTTCTTTTTTCTTTTGTGGTGCTGAAGGTCAAAGCTAGGGCAAACATTTGAGTTATACCACTACCCTTTATGTTTTATACTTTAATTACTTTTCAATTTTTACCCCACAGAAGAGTGTAACAAATATCTTCTAGTTGCTACAGTCTAAAATAGTGCTTAGAAATGCTTATACTTAGTGCCATATCTGTGATTACTTTGGTTACATTTTCTGCATTTGATTTTTCATTATCCAGCTATGTATCTTTCAGAGATGGGTATACTGATTTTTCTAATTACTAGTCTATGTACTTGAGATGGTGTATTTATTTTCTACTTCTAAAGAACCGAATAGCACAACCACTGTAAGTGATGTGCTGCTATGTTATCATATAAATGCTCAAGGTACAGCTTCTAATGTTGAAAAATAGGAAAATAAATTGACCTTGATGAAGTGTGTCTTCTTTTGTCTGTTCCCAGGAAAGTTTATTTCAGGTATTTCTACTGCTGAAATGATTAGCGTTAACAGCTTTTCCCTTCCATTTTATTTTACAGGGTCTCTTCATCTTCCTGATATATGGGGTGTACAACACAGAGGTAAGTCTGCTTGAAGTATCTCAAGGCTGACAGAGTGAATGAGAGAAATGACAGGTTTCTTATCTTGATAACTGAGGAACAAAGTTGGCTTTTCATATGAGTGCCCTACTGCCCTTCATGCTTGGACTAGCTTATATGCATCTCAACTTACTATTAAACACTGACACCCTGAATAAAGGGACAGCCTCATTTCTCACAGGCATTGACTAATATTTTACTACTGCCTGAAGTTTTGAATTTTCAATCTTTAATACTTAGCTATACTTGACAGTATTAAAGTTTCAGTTTAAATGGTGAGATGGTTATATATAGTTGCATGGGGTTAGAAAAGTACAATTTCTTATCTCAAAAATGCTCAATAAATATTTTCTGTTAACTTCTTCAGGCAGGCTCTGAGAGGCCTATAAATGCTAGTAAATAATCTTTATGGTTTCAACTGTGAAATTTCTCAGAGGTTATTTATTAATTATGAGAAGTTATTTACTTAGAGAAATGGTATGAGAAAATGGACATGCAATTTCATTTAAAAATATACTATGCAAATAAATTATTGTCAGTCTTGATAGTTTATTGAATTTGTTGTGATTTATAAATACCTTTAGGAAACTTTCTGGTTTAGATTTGTGTGCTTAATATAAAAACCAGCAGTTTGCCTACTTTAGGCACCGAATAAATACTTGTTTGGTTTTGTTGATGTAACTTTTACTTTATAATTTTCCCTTGATAGAAAAATTTCTAATTGTGCATGAGCTTCTAGGTGTTCTACACTGTGCAGGAAAGAATGGACTCTAGTAGAGATCTTACAAGGGCCTGGTGGTCAGTTTTTCACAGATAAGAGGCAGCAATACAGTGTGGCCAACAGACTCATTAGCCAGCCTGGGAAGGTATGTGGGCATTTAAATAGCATCCGAGGATGATGAAGTATGCGTGTGGGCGTGTTTTACAGTTCTACTGCACCTGGATCACACGCGGTTTCTCCTTCCAGTAGCCTTCAGGTAGGTTGGCAGCACGACAATTTTTTTCCTCCTTTTTGCAACGGTACCTTTCTTGCGGTTTCAAAGGAAGTTCCTTCCCTAAATGCAGAAGATATGCATTCTTAGTGTTTCCAAGCTATAAAGGATAACAGAAATATCTATAATGCTAGGCATTTTAACTTTCATGCTTCTAGGCAGAAATAAAAGTGCCCTAAATGATCCACTTGTGGGTTCGGGTTTTCATTTAATGCCTGGATTGCAAACCCTAAAGCGAAGAAGGCCCCAACGTTCAGCCCTCAGTTTCCCTCACCTTCTCCTCTAACCCCTTTCTCTGCAGCTCCCACGCCACGCTGCAATACAGTCCCCCACTCCCCACCCCCACTTCCCGCCCCTTGGGTTACACCTCCTGAGAGGCTCTCCCCCAGAAGCCCTCAGCTACTTTCATCTCCAGGGTGCAGGCCACCAATCACATCTATTCTTCTCAGAAGCCCCTGTTCAGTACCGTTCCAAATCCCCGCCCCACCTACCACGGACCCCCCCACAACTCCGCCCAACCGCCCCTGTGATTGACAGGCAGGCCGGGCGGAAACTGCGGCGCAGGCGCCCTGAGTTCTCCGAGCTCCCTCTGGCCAGGTCGAGGAGTTCCCAGCAGACACCGCGCCGCGGCTGCGCAGTACAGGGGAGGCTTTTAATTCCATTGTGGAGAGGACGGCGTTATTTTTATTAACTGGAGGCGACGCGGCGACGGCGGCGGCGGGACCCGTAAGTGTTGCCGGCGGGTCTGCGAGGGAGAGGGCGAGGCCCAGGGAAGAGTCGCACGGCCCTGCGTGCCGGTGCCGGAGGCGACGGGGCTGGGAATAAGTGCTGGGCGCGTTGCGGTCTGGGCGGCGGCGCGGCGGGGTCCTGAGCGCAGCCGTGGTCCCGGCCCGGGGCCCGGTTCCACCTCCTAGCCTCCCTCTCCCCTCTCCCCCCTCCTCTCCTCAGCCAGGCCTCCTCCGGGGTATGAAAATCGGCAGCGGGTTCCTGAGTGGCGGCGGCGGTACCGGCAGTAGCGGCAGTAGCGGCCCCGGCTGCGGCAGTAGCGGCCCCGGCGGCGGCGGCGGCAGGAGAGCCGAGATGGAGCCCACCTTCCCCCAGGGTATGGTTATGTTCAACCACCGGCTTCCCCCGGTCACCAGCTTCACCCGGCCGGCGGGGTCGGCCGCCCCTCCCCCGCAGTGCGTGTTATCCTCCTCTACCTCCGCAGCCCCGGCCGCTGAGCCCCCCCCTCCGCCAGCCCCGGACATGACTTTCAAGAAGGAGCCGGCGGCGTCAGCCGCGGCCTTCCCTTCTCAGAGGACCTCCTGGGGATTCTTGCAGTCTTTGGTTAGCATCAAGCAGGAGAAACCCACAGATCCTGAGGAGCAGCAGTCCCACCACCACCATCACCACCACCACTATGGGGGGCTGTTCGCCGGGGCTGAAGAAAGATCTCCAGGCCTAGGAGGCGGGGAAGGGGGGAGCCACGGCGTCATCCAGGACCTCAGTATTCTCCACCAGCATGTCCAGCAGCAACCAGCCCAGCACCACCGCGATGTATTACTGAGCAGCAGTAGCAGGACTGATGACCATGGCAGTGAGGAGCCAAAGCAGGACACTAACGTCAAGAAGGCAAAGAGGCCAAAGCCAGAATCTCAGGGAATCAAAGCCAAGAGGAAGCCTAGTGCATCTTCCAAACCTTCTTTGGTTGGAGATGGAGAAGGTGCCATCCTCTCCCCAAGTCAGAAACCTCATATCTGTGATCACTGTAGTGCTGCTTTCCGAAGCTCCTATCACCTGCGGAGACATGTCCTCATTCACACAGGAGAAAGACCTTTCCAATGCAGCCAGTGTAGTATGGGTTTCATTCAGAAATACCTACTGCAGAGACATGAGAAAATTCATAGCAGAGAGAAACCCTTTGGATGTGATCAGTGCAGCATGAAGTTTATTCAGAAGTACCATATGGAGAGACACAAGAGGACACATAGTGGAGAAAAGCCATATAAGTGTGACACTTGCCAACAGTATTTTTCAAGGACTGATAGATTGTTGAAGCACAGGCGCACATGTGGTGAAGCCATAGCGAAAGGAGCCGCTAGTGCAGAACCTGGGTCATCAAACCATAACAATATGGGAAATCTGGCTGCATTGTCTCAGGGAAATACAAGTTCTTCAAGGAGAAAATCGAAGTCAAAAAGTATAGCTATTGAAAATAAGGAACAGAAGACTGGTAAAACAAATGAATCACAAATTTCAAATAATATAAACATGCAGAGTTACTCAGTAGAAATGCCTACTGTGTCTTCCAGTGGAGGCATAATTGGCACTGGTATGGATGAATTGCAGAAAAGGGTGCCAAAATTGATCTTTAAGAAAGGAAGCAGAAAGAATACAGATAAAAACTATCTTAATTTTGTGTCACCATTACCAGACATAGTTGGACAGAAATCCTTGTCTGGGAAACCAAGTGGCTCACTTGGTATAGTATCAAATAATAGTGTGGAGACCATTAGTCTTCTCCAAAGTACAAGTGGCAAACAAGGTCAAATAAGTAGTAATTATGATGATGCCATGCAGTTTTCAAAGAAAAGAAGATATTTACCAACTGCCAGCAGCAACAGTGCCTTTTCTATAAATGTGGGACACATGGTCTCCCAACAGTCCGTCATTCAGTCTGCAGGTGTCAGTGTTTTGGACAATGAGGCACCATTGTCGCTTATTGACTCCTCAGCTCTCAATGCTGAGATTAAGTCTTGTCATGACAAGTCTGGAATTCCTGATGAGGTTTTACAAAGTATTTTGGATCAGTACTCCAACAAGTCGGAAAGCCAGAAGGAAGATCCTTTCAATATAACAGAACCGCGAGTGGATTTACACACCTCAGGAGAACACTCAGAATTGGTTCAAGAAGAGAATTTGAGCCCAGGCACCCAAACACCTTCAAATGATAAAGCAAGTGTGTTGCAAGAATACTCCAAATACCTCCAACAGGCTTTTGAAAAATCCACTAATGCAGGTTTTACTCTTGGACCTGGTTTCCAATTTGTCAGTTTGTCTTCACCTCTCCACAACCACACTTTATTTCCAGAAAAACAAATATACACTACGTCTCCTCTGGAGTGTGGTTTCGGCCAATCTGTTACCTCAGTGTTGCCATCTTCATTGCCAAAGCCTCCTTTTGGGATGTTGTTTGGATCTCAACCAGGTCTTTATTTATCTGCTTTGGATGCTACACATCAGCAGTTGACACCTTCCCAGGAGCTGGATGATCTGATAGATTCTCAGAAGAACTTAGAGACTTCATCAGCGTTCCAGTCCTCATCTCAGAAATTGACTAGCCAGAAGGAACAACAGAAGAACTTAGAGTCCTCAACAAGCTTTCAGATTCCATCTCAGGAGTTAGCTAGCCAGATAGATCCTCAGAAAGACATAGAGCCTAGAACAACGTACCAGATTGAGAACTTTGCACAAGCATTTGGTTCTCAGTTTAAGTCGGGCAGCAGGGTGCCAATGACCTTTATCACTAACTCTAATGGAGAAGTGGACCATAGAGTAAGGACTTCAGTGTCAGATTTCTCAGGGTATACAAATATGATGTCTGATGTAAGTGAGCCATGTAGTACAAGAGTAAAAACACCTACCAGCCAGAGTTACAGGTAAGGTCCCAAAAGTGACCAGGCTGGGGGTCTTCTAATGTAATTTTGTTTTATTTTGAGAACACTGCCATTGGAATGTTTCTACACGATCCTATTAAGAATAATGTAATGCCCTTTCAATGCAACTTTTCATATTTAGTTTATTTTGTTAGCGTGATTTTAGCTCTGTTTGTATTATGATTTTTAATCCAAATCAATAGATTAAAAATAGTTTGACATTCAAAGTGACAATGTTTAGCAATCAAATTTACATGTATAGATCGTCAGGGAATAGCCCAAAAGTTTTAAATGCAAAAAAAAAAGATAAAAACAAAAACTACAAAAAAAACAAAAAAACAAAACAAAAACAAAAAAAACTTTGTTGCTAGGATTAAGGTTATTCTAATTGCTTTACTCTCAGGAAAGTGTAATAACGCATGGGAATTCTGTACGTTATCACCGTAATGGAATATCCAATTTTACAAATAGTATGATATACATGTCATCATTTAAGTAAGGGATCGAAAACATTTCAGATTGTTCTTTCTAGGCTGGTATACACATTTCATCATTAAGTGAGGGATTGAAAACATTTCAAATTGCTATCTGACATCTGGGCTGATCCAAAATTCTGAGATTGTTGGCTACCTATATTTTGTTGCAGCTTTTAAGTGTACTCTGAACTTCCAAACCACATTCATTCCAGCCGGTAGAACAAATACTCTTGGATCTTAGATCAAAGCCTGGAATGATAGCTTTAATGAAAGAAGGAGGAAAAAAAGGCACCCTCTCTTTAACTGTAACAAGGCTGTAATTCCATTAAGTGATTCTATTGTTATTTCGTACAATGTTCAAACCCGAGTGGTTAGGGTTCTAGTATTAGAATCACATAACTCATTGAAATTTGGAGTATGCATTATTTATTATATATGGCCCCAAGGATGTTCTCTTGTCTGTGCTGTTAAATACCAATGTCACTTCTGGTTTTTGATTCTTAATATCTTAGAGTTCTAGGCCTCTCTTGTTCTCTCTTATCCTTATCTTGGTTTCAATTTTAGAATGATTTACATTCCAATAGGTAATTGATTATGCATTTTATGTGCCTTATGGCATCCAAATACTAAACAATAGGGTAAACATCCCCAACCTTTTTAAAAATTTTTTTAAGAAAGAATAACCCCATATAGATATCTTTGTATAATAAAAGCCCATGAACTCAGAACTATAGATACTAAGAGGGATGTAATTCCACCTGGTGACATAGCTTATGTAAAGGATAAGAGTGTGTATTTAGTTATGACATCTGAACCTCTTTGTGAAATTGCAGCCTTTAATGTACATTTTAATGGGGTGTATTACACAGTGTTGTACAGGGGTCTTGTAAAGTCATCAAAACTTGCTATGAACGCTAATTGCCATTTGAAGCTACTGATAGGCAGTGGCTCTGCTCTAAACCACTTTTTAGCAATTGTATTTTTTTCTGATTATATTTTTTAATGTACTTTGATGTTTATGCTGATGAGTTTTTTATGTACTTTTGGTGGTGTTTCCGTCTTATGTACTCTTCTGATGTCAGAAAAGTACCACTGGTTGTTTGCAGTCTTATTGTGTAATCAGCCTACCACAGGCTTCCATGTATAATAAAGTAATTAATATTGTGCAAGTGTAAAACACTTCTGTTATAAAAGCAGTGTTTGGATAAGAAATTATTAAAAATGGTTACAAAATACTAGTTAATTTCCTTTCCCCACTCTCCCCCCTTTAGCTTTAGCAGCTACTGGGTCACCAAGTTGTCATTGAAAGATTCTTAGAAAATGTGTTTAATCCTCTTAAATACACTCAATACTAAAATGTCTGTATTTCTTATTTCAGTAAGTGCGGTAAGTTCCATTGGGTACAGAGTACAAGCTGTAATTAAAGGATGGAAAGGACCTTTACCACTGTATCTCTTAAGCTGTATGATTTTTCTCCAATTTTTTGTTTTATACAGGTTTTGAATTTCTTTAACTTTTATTGTGTGTACTGAATACTGCATATGTATTATTCTGATTGTTTGCTCTAGTTTACTACCAATAAAAGTCCTGTTAATCACAAAATTGAAGAAAGGAGATATCACTTTATCAGTTACTATTTTCATAGTTTTCTGTGGACTCATTTCATAAAATATACTAGTGGTATAACCCACAGTGTAGGAGCTTGCATTTTTATTGTATTTTTTATTTAAAGTGTTTTATGTTTCTGAGTTTACTTTATTTGGAAATAAGTTGAATATTTTATATTTGAGGTACACAAGATGAAAAATAGAAATCTAATATTCTGTATGTTAGTACAGGTCTTACTGAAATTGGATTAGTCATTCTAAATATTCCTATAGAAAGATTATTTACTGACACTAAGTTGGATTCCAGTTATTTTTGGTTTAAGGTAAATCCTTTTTTTTAACCTCAAAAAAGGTTATAAAAAGACAGTACAACACATAAAAATTGCCTTGAATATTTTTAGTAAAGAAGATATATTTTTAAATCATAGTGAACAATGTTAAAAAATTGAGAGTATAGCTATTAGGAAAGAGGTAAACCATACAAACACTGAAGATACAAGTTGTTTGAAAGTAAATACGGTAAGGTAAAGATGGAGAAAAATTGTAGATGCCTAAGATTATGAGAACTTGTGCTTTGAAATCTAGTGGCTACAAATGTTGAGGGATTAGGACTCAAAATATTAAAGGGTAGAATATAGGTCTTTGAAACTTGGCTTTTTAAATATATGGTAGTGTTCTAGGAAAATGATAAGTGATTTATATTAAGCATAAGCGTGGGCCTATATAATTAGGAAATTTAGATTAACTTACTTTGCCAGATCTACTTACTTGCTTACTAGTTTTCTTAAGACAGGGTCTTGTTATGTAGCCCAGGCTGGCTTCGATCTTGTGATGGTCCTCTTGCCTTAGTCTCAAGTGCTGGCAGGATAGGCATGTGCCATCATGCCCGGCTAGCTTCACTCATTCTTTATTGAAATCCAATTTTTGATTTCCTTGTACAGGTTTCTATTTAGATTTGCTCTATCATTTTTTTAACCTACCCACCTGCCCTTTTTTTCTTTTTTTCAAAATGTCTGTATCTGAATTTGAATATTTGAAAACTACAGTGCTTTAGTTTAAGACAGGCTATGAAGTAGGAAACAGTGTTTTGGATTACCATTGTGCTACTCTAAATTCACAATGACTACCTTCATTTAGTAATTGCTGGTCAGTAATTTGTGAAGTAGTTTAATAAGAGCAGAACAATATGGGAAAAAACCTGTAGCTTTCAACTGAAGAAAAATTACAGAGTGATACAAGTATTTTTAACCTCAAATTTAGTTTTCTATAGTACACTAATCAGATGAGAGAAGTAAATATTTTTGTTCATTCCTTGTTATGTGGCATTTATTAGTTGTCATTAGTAGCATTTAAGCCTGTTTTGGGTGAGTTGATGGCCTTCCCTTGTGAAAGCATTCCATGCTTAGCTTCCAGATTAATAGATTCTTGTTAGAACTTCCTTCAAAAAAGAAAAAAAAAAACTTGAACTTCAGAGTTCTGTTTTTAAAAGTAAAATATCTGAAGACTATCATTTTCTTAGTTTAGTGGTCTTTGTGTTTTCTATGATACGTAATCATAGGATTTCATTTTTTCAATGTGACGCAAGACTCCTTTGTTAGTGCTATGGTATAATACATCATACTCTGTGAGGTTATATCAGTAATGTTCCACATATATTTCGGTTATGGGCTCTTATTATTTAAGAGGAGAGATTTGTGGTGGTTTGCTAATCTGCTTGTATCCTGAGATGAAAAATATCTTCATGGTACATTTTGAGGGAAGTTGTGCTCCACTTGTTTCATTTTCATGTGCTGAATAATTTATTTAAAATGAACATTAGCATGAAGACAGTATCTTGGAATTCTTGTTTCCCCTTGATCAAAAAAAAAAAAAAAAAGAATCCTCTGTGAGAGCATTTCTAAAGAGATTATTACCAGAAAGAGGACTTACACTTTTAAAATTATTTCTGCTTTCCCCGAATTTATTTGCTTTTTTTTTTAAGTATTGGCTGTATTTGAATGTAGATTCTACCGAAATTCTTAAGGAATCTTAGGATCATGCAAAGAAATACTACATAACATTTTTGGGGTCACAGATTCTTCAGGTACTTGACACGGTCAGTGTCTGTTTGAATCCTTGCATTAGCAGAAATATATTTACAGAGATCAGTCTGTGCTCAGATGACTGAAGAAAATTTTTTACCTATGAACCCCAGGTTAAGAATCCTTTCCTGAGCTGGGTGTGTTGGCACGTGCATTCTGGGAGGGTGAGGCAGCCTGGGCAATAGAGATTTAGCAAGACCCTGTATCAAAAAAATATGAACGGGCTTAGTGTGCAGGTCCTGGTTTCAGTCCCTAGTACCACAAAATAAAAATTACCCCAAAACCTTCCTGAGTAGGCTGCCCAAATATGGGAAGTTTATTGTACAGTTAGAAAATTATTTCTAAAATATAATTGAATATTAGTTACTTTAAAATTTATATGCAGTTTAGCATTTGTGGTATACATTTAGATTACATGAAGCCAGAGAGTTTTATAAGTGCGTTAAATGAGCAGAATAGAATTTATAATTTGCACTTTCTCATCTGATAACTACCTTATAGCTGCTAGATTTGACAGTACAGTATTTTCCATAAACAAATATGTTAACACTGTAGTTAGCCAACTACTGAAGTTGGTTTTTTTTGCACAAAAATAGTTTCCCAGATAGATACAGGCAAAAATGAAAGAAAACGCACAACCAATCCATGCATACCCTTTTATTTGGAGGAGCAATGCTGAGCTTTTTCAAACATTAAGACTAAATATAACCTGAGTGTGACTAGCTGGGTGGAAGTGTGCTGTGCAATAGAAGACTTGTAAAGCAAGCTGTGTGTTGAAATAGGTAACTCTTGGGACGTGTAAATAGCTAGAGAAAAATTTAAGAATTTGACCACATATTTTAAAGGAAAAAGTGGCGTCTGTACTTGCAGAGAATAAAAGCATAATGAGCAGGCATTGAATATTAAGGGAGCTAATGGATATCTTAGTTTTGAAAGAAAAAAGGAGTAAGTTTTGAAAGAAAAAAGGGAATATAAAGTTTACACCAATACTGATAGTGGTCTTGAAGAATTTTAACTAAAAAGGAAAGGAGCTCTTTGGTTGGAACACTGTTCTTATTTTGTCATTCTTTCAGTTCAGACCTATTTTGGTACTTTGGTTTGTTATGAACTTTAGTGCTATTGTGGAACAATTAATAAATAACTGTTAACAGACAACTGTGGTGAACTTCTGTTTACATTCTCAGTCTAGGAAAAAGTGGCTAATCTTTGTGTGTGTATATTAAATCTTTTCTTTAGTAACTCATAAAGCTACACTGCTTCCATTGGTTGGTAAAGAATTTTAAATTTTTTTCTTACCAATCAAAATTAATGTTATGTGTGGTCAAGTGAATATGCACAGAACTGGGGAATTAACACAGAAGCTCTTAATCCACTGCATCCACTCACCAAAAGAGAAATTTACAAGTATAATGTATAAAGGCATGTTGTGTTGACAGTGAGAAAGTGTGAATTCTTTTCAAAAGCTGGAGGGAAAAAAGTTGGAAAACCTTAATTTTTCAAATTTTGCCTTAAAGGTTTTCAATTCTAATGGGTGACTAGTAGCTCATAAGTGTATTTCATTTTAGATAAGAATTTGTTGGGAAATTAAAGTTTTAAATGAGAGCTAACATTTTCATCTTGGGTTTGACATGTCTGGAAGTGACATTTTGAGGCAGTTTTTAAAGTGTGGATTGCAAAATTAACATCATCAGCAATATAACAATTTTATGTTTTGTTCTGCATAAATTAGGCTCTTCCAAGAAGGAAGCCCAGTGCAAACATTTGAGAGTTCCTTCTTTGGAGCAGATAATGAGAACTGTAAATAAGTATTATTATGGGTCTTCATGAATAGAAAATCCATGACCTTGATCATTTAATGGTGGAGCTGGAGAGGTCTGCAGTTTCATATTTCGTAGCCCAAAATGAAAATGAGTAATACAGGTTAGAAAGCTTACTGAAGTGGAGCCTAAAGGTTTTGTAAGTTTAAAATATAACAGTAAAAATAATGAGATTGTTTATGTCTTGTTGATCCAGTTTGAAAATTTTATTTTGTTAAAAGCACATTAGAAAGCTGAGCAAGGTTCGTAGCACTGTATAAATGCATTGAAACAGTTTTAAAAATTGTACTGATTTCCACTTTTGTTGTAAGTATCCTTTCAATGAATATTTTAAAATTGTTGTTGGTTTGATAAATTACCAAGGAATTTTAGTCCTTTAGGGTTGAGGGACAGCTGTGGAAATATTAAATGTTTAATTTTTTTCAGGACATTTAGTAAGATATACAAATTTTTATACTTAGTCATATTTGGAATGGTTACCTATGTATTTTTAATGAGTATTTACATTGGTTATTTGACTAATCTCTTAAAGGTTTGATTTAGAAAATTTACAAAGGTAATCCAAAACCATTACACTCTGGCTATTTAAATTGCCTCTTGTTTTTAGTAAGAAGTTATGTCTACACTTAACATAGATTAGGATTTATCTGAAGGAAAATAAAAACTTGTGAATAAACATGGTGTAAAAAACAAACTATTAAAACTTGTGACAGATTTATCTCTGAACGGGAAGGAAAGACTATTGTGTAAGGCCAGAGTAGAAAAGTATCCAAGGAGATTAACATTAATGAACATGTTTACTAGTGACTACTTGAAAGACCTTCAAGATTTGAATGAGATACATTTGGAAGGCTGGTAATAATGGTAAACTGATAATGGGTTCCTGTGGGAGACTGCTGGTGAATGTATTTAAAGGCAAAATTGAAATGTGATTTGGGAAGATTCCTGGAGTGGCTTAGTAAAATGAATAGAACATTATAGTTTCTCGTTCTGTTCACTCATTTTGTTAAAAGTTTAAATCAATTTGATATTCAGAAAGGAGAAAGTATTTTATTGTTTGTTTTTTTGAGACAGGGTCTAGCTATGTCATTCAGACTGGCCTTGAACTCAGTATGTAACCTAGGCTGGCCTCAAGCTCCTGGCACTTTCTGCGTCAGTCTCGCAAGTGCTGGGACTACAGGCGTGCTCCACCATGCCCAGTAGGAGTAAGGAGTGTTAATGCAGGTAGTGGTATTTTTACTGATACTGTATGGGTCCTATACAAAGGAGAAAAGGCAGTGCTTAGGAAAAGATGAAAGGAATGCCTTCCTTGACAAGTTTATTTCTAATAAGTACATTAGTTTTCTCTCATGAAACTTGAAATTTTGAATTACTGTAATTCAGTATAGGTGAGTATATTAATTTTTTAAGTATTATGAACAATTTGTAATAAAATATAAAAGATAACATTTTCATTCTAAACTAAATATTATGTAATGGAAAGAATTTTTCACTTTTAAACCTTGTCCATTTATTTATGTAATAGGAGTCTGATACAGTATGCAAGTAAAATTTTATACAATTTATTGTATAATCGTGAAATGATTTTAAGACTTCCCTTGATATTTAATGATGGTAATTATTTTTCTTATTTCCAAGTCAAAATAAATAATACATTTTATAAGAAATTAAGAAATGATCACCCTGAATTATATTCAGTCATTCACCAACTGAACCAAAACACCCATCTGGAACTAAAATGCAAAAAACATTTTGAACAGTCTGAAAGTACAGTTTGTTATAAAAATGTTCAGTACTGTAATAGTTGGAATTTGGGCAGCTGAACATGATAGCAGAAATTCAAAATATATGCAGAAGTGCCTTTCACCTCATTTTGTAGTTTTGTTTATAAGCCATGTAGTTTTGTTTATAAGCCATGTATATATATTTAGATGATCAAATTTAATTTCATTCCCTCCCCTTTTTACTGGCTTTGTAATAAAATATCCTGAACACAAATTACTAGGGGCTAAATATATAAAAGAGGAAATATATTTTCAGGTGGAATACAATTTAGAGCAGATGGTAGGGACATTGCTTAACAATAAATAAGATTAATGTATATAGAGCTTTAAGATTGTGCCTAGAAAGGGAAGAAGTTTAGCCTATCAGTAGGAAGCAAACCACTGCCTGGACCTGACAGGTTCAAGCCCAATTCTGATAAGTGTACTTAGAAAATTGAGTTTCATAGAATTAGATATATTTTGGAATTTTTTGTTCATGTCTCTCTGTGTTTCGGGAAAAGGTACTTTAAATCATTTAGTAGACTTTCAAATATTGGGCAATACTGGACAGAAGTTGTTTGGACTATAGTAAGTCAAAGAACTTCTTTTTTGAAAAAGCATTTTTTTCATTTGGTAGATTGATAATGCAGGTCTAGGAATGTATTTAAAAGTGATAAATATTCTGAGGATTAAGGGGTTGAATTGTGGGCACATGAAATGATCACAAATACCATTTTAGTGTATTTGAGTAGCGTGAAATAAATTATAAACTTACTTGATACTTTGGAAATTGTTGCTCCTTTCTGCCTTTCATTATGAGACCATTAGACTAGCTGAAGCCCATATATAGCTGGAAATTATAAATAAATCTTTTACTCCTACTTTGTATAAGTACAGCATTTTATTGTAAAGTAGGGATCATAAAGATGTTTTGATAATTTTGTAGTTTTACTTTGCTAATTTGATTTTAAATTATCTTTTGTAATAAATTAGACATTAGACTATTACCAGTGGCTCTCAAAAGCAAATGTAACTTATCAGTTGGAAATGAAAGATGCTCAGTGCTCTTCTTCCCTGTGGTCCTATTTACTTTATCTAAATTGAACTTGGTGGACAACTGTGTGGTTTTGATCTTGGAATGTATACTTTCTTCTCTTTGCTATTTTTAATCTCTTCAACTGTTCATATTCTATCAACTACCAAATTCAGAGATTGTATATGTGTTGCATTAAGTAATGACAGAGCAGAACAACAGTGGAAAAGAAAGCGTTTGATAATTTGTTGAAATATGACACATTATTATGTTTTATTTATTTATTTATTTATTTATTTATTTATTCACTTGTTACTCGGAATTGAACTCAGAACCTTGTGCTTGGCAGGCAGGTGCTTGTGTCACTGAACTATATCCCCAGCCCACTAAGTGTATTATTAATATTAAATATTTTAGATTATATCCCAACAAAACTGAAATATATATGTATAAGTGTATGATCATTGCATTTTGAAAAGATGCCATGGGAAGATGATTGTTTAGCACTGGGATTCTCAGAATGTTTATTTCATAAAGTGTTCCATGTAGTCATAATCCTTGAAAGAGAAATGAGAGCAGCCAGCAAGGTAGGCATGTACTTTTCATTAAGAGACAGTTCATCAAATTAGTCCTCTGCAGCTCTGATTCCCTTCTGAGTGCCTGCCTATTGTCTCATCTTTCACCCAAGTGCACTCTCTGGTTTAGGACCTGACTGTGAAAGTTGACCAGCAACATCAAACCCCTCCCCAGGAATATGTTAGATGTGCAGTGTCAGCCCACTCTAGGCTACTGAATCAGAATCTGCATTTTAGCAGAACCTCCAGGTACTTTGCAGTTTGAGAAGTACTGTCTTAGAACTCATGCCCCAACACTCTCTTTGGCTTTGCTTTCTCATCCTTAACCAAAATCTACCCTGTTCCCATAGACTTAATTCAGATTTCACTGGCGTGGTTTTATAAAATTGCTCTGCTTAGCAATTATCCAGGTGCCCACTCTGGCAGACTCTAGGTGATAAAGGTGAAATAGGAACAAAGTAGAGTACCTTTAGATTCTGATGGGGGAGCTAGGCAAACAAACACATCCTGTGAGGAGCTGGAGAGGAGTGGTTTGACATTAACAGCTTGGAAGAGCACTACTGGGCCTGAAAATGAGCAAAAGGTGTGCTCATTTGAGATAAGGAAGTCCTGGAAAAGGTATTGGAGCAAAGATCCAAAGAAGGTAGGAAAGTGCATCTGGGGAAGAGAGTTTAGGTGCTGATAGCTAAGTTTAAAAAAAGTCATGATAATTACCTGTGCATGTCATAGTCCACATGTCACCTGTGTGCTGTAGGGAGGTTCTTATCACTGGTGAAGAATAGAGGAGAAACATGCTTGTACCACTGGTAGGTCTGGTGAAACCCTTTGGTTTTTTCAGATCTCTGCTGTGCCTTCTTCAAAGATCTTGGCCTTATGAAAAGATCCATATGGAAAGCTTTATAGTGAAGCTGAATTTAAAATTCTGGCTTTCACATTGTTTTGTTTTGTTTTTGTTTTTGTTTTTTTGAGACAGGATCTCTCTATGCGGTTCAGGCTGGCCTTGAGCTCACTTTGTAGCCCAGGCTGGCCTCAAACTTGCAAGGATCCTCCTGCCTCAGCCTCCCAAGTGCTGGGATTACAGGTGTGCGCCACCATGCCCAGATGGCTTTCACACTGAATAGAAATAAAGGTAATTCATCTCCCTGAACCTGAATTTCCTCATTTATAAAGTGATACTTGTAGCCAGGTATGGTGGGACACACCTGTAATGCCAGCACTCAGTAGGCTGAGGCAGGAGGATCACTGAGTTTGAGGCCAGGTTGAACTACATAGGAAGACCCTGTCTCAAAAAACAAACAAAATGAATAAAGGGATGCCTGTAGCATCCGCTGAATGGGGCAGGGTCACATGACAGTGTTCAAGAGTGTTAACAATTGCTGTTGGACCAGTTTTTAACCGTTCCAGGAAATGCATGTCCATTTAAACAGGGATCTTGTGGAGGTAAAGACATTAAAAGAGTGCCTGTAAATCAATGGTTCTCAACTGGGGGCAATTTTGCTCCCCAGGAGACATTGGGCAGTATCTGGAAATATTTTTAGTTACTGCAACTTGGACGTAATTGTGTGTTATTGGCATCTAATGGGGAGAGAGCAGGGTGTTGGTACACATCCTCCATGCCCAGGAAAGCACCTCACAGTAATAAATTATCCAGCCCAGAATGTCAGCAGTGCAGAGGTGGAGAAACTGCCCTGAATGGTGTACCATGGTTGAAATAGGAAACAGATGGCGAGATTATTTTGGAATTCTTAGATAACCTGATCAGTCACTATTGAAGAAATGAATGTAAGGCTCAGGAGTGATTAAAGATCCAGCAACTTCTAGTGAAAAACTGCAAGAAAAAGTCCTTAGGACTACCCAATTCAGTTACTAAAATTTGAAGCCTATTTGGTTGCCCATTACTCTTTGATTTCCGATGATTGGTTTATGGGACAACTATAGATGGTTAATTGAGCAGTACCTTAACTACTCTTAAATTATGAATGAGAATTTACTGATAGACTCAGAACCATCTGCAGGATTTAGACAAATCTCTAATCTGGTGTATTGTGGGTAATTTCTAGATCACTAATTGTCATGATAGTTTTGGGATTATTATATTTTATTCAGATTTTGAGATCAGTCTGATATTTGTAATGAGAAAAATCTATTTGCAGTTAACTAAAACTCCCTATTTGAAAAAAAACCTCCCTGTTTGTATTAATTTCATTATTAGAGTTACCATTTAAAAATTAAAGCAATCAAGGTGGAGGTAACTAATCTTTCTTTTATTCCAAGAATCTCTCCACCCTGTTCTGTTTGTTTTGAAATAATGCCTTGCTATACAGACCAGGCTAATCATGAACTCACTATATGGCTCAGACTGGCCTTGAATTTATGATCCTCCTGCCTCAACCTCCTGAGTGCTAAGATTTTAGGTATATACGCCATGACCTTCTGGAAGTTGAACCTATGCTCCCATGTATGGTAGATAGACACTCCACCACTTAACTTCATCCTCACCCCTCTTAGGAAGCTCTTCCCTTAAAGATAATCCTTATTTTGTAGGCATTATCTGACTACTATCTGTATATGGTATATAGCTATGGCAGAAGGATTCAATAGCAATTACTGCTTCGTGAGTAACAGCTGCTGATTCAAGCATAAGAGGGAGAGGTCCTGCTATATTATGCTGTTAGAAGTGAAACTCAGATCAAGCCCACCAATTAAAATGTCTGATTTTGGACCTGCATAAACCAAAAGAGCCGCCAGATTGTTGAATGCACTGTAATAATAGAATGTACTGTACAAAATATACCCCTTGAGAATTTGGGGTAGCTTTTGAAAATTCCACGGAGCTGCTAATGGGATTGGGTATTTTCATTTGTTGAACATCTCCTTTGTGTCAGGGTTCTTGCTGGCTTTGCCTCATTTACTTCTGACAAATTGAGGAGCAGGATAATTTGAATCTCATTTTACAGATGAACAAATTGGGTTAGGAAACTTCCACCAGAGAAATGCCGGAAATGGTGCAGCTTGAATGCAAACGCAGTCTTGGCTTTGATCCCTGTTACTTTCCACTGTGCTCACTATCCAGACTGGCACTGAGTTCCACCATAAAGGTGTAGAAGGAGCTCAAGCCTAGTGGTCCAGAGATTTAAATTCTCCAGCTTCAGGACTTTGAGCTACATGCATTCTGATGAAACTGCTGAACCTTTCTTGGTTAACTCTTCCCTAAGTATAAAGTGACTGTAAAATTACTTTCATGCCTGTTTCTTAGGCCTGCTAAGACTATCAGAGCAGAGGACAGGAAATTCTCTGTAACAGGTAAAGATCTAGAACTCAGACAACCCTAACCTGTCTGTGTTGGGTAAAAGAGGTTAGACAGCAGAACTGGGATAACAGTGTATAGGAGTGGACTGTTTCCATTTTTACTCATTCTGCTTTACAAAATGTTCCTGTGTCCTTTTAGGCCAGTTTAGGCAGTGTCTTTGTTGTGCTCAGCTGTTTAAAACTACCCACCTCTTGTGCTAAGGACTGAACCTAGGGCTTCACATCTATGACTGCTGATCTGTACCTTCAGTGCTGTTTGTAATTTT
>NW_004955406.1:36566598-36581826 GCF_000276665.1 Chinchilla lanigera | reverse complement strand
TTTTTCTCCGGTACCAGGAACCGAACTCACGACCTTGCGCTTGCCAGGCAAGCGCTTTTGCCGCTGAGCTAAATCCCCAGCCCCTTGTTTGTAATTTTCTTGTGTACGGTTTGTAGTGCTAATGCTAATGTTTGGATTTGCACACTAGGAAAGTTTTATTTTTGTAAGAAACAAATTTTATAAGATCAAAAATAGATCATTTTTTATATCTTTTTAGATTATTTTGTAGTTTTCATTAGAAAGATGAATATAAAGAAATTCAGCATAAATATTACCACCTTCCTCATTTTGTTTCTCCAAAGCATGACAATTTATAGAAACACTTGATGCTTCTTATCTTAGCATTATTCTTGCTTAATATATATTAATAAGTACATGAAAGAAATATAAATGCTATGAAATTTACAGAAATGTGTTGTGAGGGTAAAGAAAGGAGGTATATGACAGGAGGACACTGACTCCAGGCTTTCCCCGTCCTAGTTTGCCTGCCCGCAAACTCTCCTTCCCTCTTCCCTTCTACACCCCCCTCTCCTCTTGTTTCGCCTTACCAAAGATCAAACTCAGGGCCACAAGCATTGTAGACAAGTGCTTTAGCATTGAGCTCTGCCCCCAGCTCCCAAGTGTTAATTCTCGCCATTTTAGTCTATTGGACAATCTATTCATTGACCTCAAGAACATATTTCCAATCAGTTCTCTTTTTGTCTTGTCACAGCCTAGGGCCAAACTGCCATTAGTTCATGTTCAGACTTTTTTAACTTCTCAAGTGTCTTTGCCATTTTCATTTCTGTCATCATATAATCCATTTCCCTCTAGAATCATTTACACATCATTCCCTGCTTTAAACTTCAGATTGCAGCAGAGGCTTCCGACTGTTCCTGGAACAAAATTCCCACTTTCTATGGGGCCTGCATAGCCTCTCTCCTGCCTCCTCTTCCCACAAAGCACTCTACTTTCCTCACACTCGGGTTTCCTCTGCTTCTGCAAGGCAAGCCCAAAGCCACTTCAAACACTGCATCTGGCCGTCTTGTTCATTATGACATTTGTGGTACTTCGCACTTTCCAGGCACTTGGGAGACTCAAGAAATGTTTGTTAAATGTGTGCAAGAATAGCTTTTTTGTGGGATGACTGTGGGGACAGGAGGTTGAAGGTAATATGAGGAGCCTGAGGTTGTAGGAGAGTTTGTGGAATACGAATCCCAGCGGACACAAGGAGAGGCTTTAAATGGGAGAGAGGCATGTGGATAGGAAGGTGGAGGATTTGAGGTTTGTGGTGGCAGCAGGCTGCTTAAGCACTAAGAAGTGGACCAGTGTTTAGTGTGGCCATACTGCCAACACCTGTGATTCTGAGCAGCTCAAAACTTAGAGGTTTATGTTTGGGTTATGGCATAATTACAAAATTCTTCTGCCCTAAGTTAGTTTTTCATACTTTCCAGGAAAACTTGATCTGGGAATTAAAGTTTTGAATGGTGATGGGAAAGAATAGTTTATTATTGTTTTATTGAAACTTTCACTTTTTCCTCATGATCCCCACAGTAAGAAATTTATTCACATCACTTATATACAAATCATGAATTGACCCTGTCTCAACAATAAATAGATAGATAAATAAATAAATAAATAAATAGATAGATAGCGTTAGCTGGGACCCAGTAGAAAACAACTTATAACTTGAAAACACTGTTCTAGGAGATGAAGAGGATCACTTCTTTGAACTGGAGGAGGGCTTACACACATTTGTCTTGACTTTATTTCTTCTGGAGGAAAAAAAAAGCTGTGTGTGACCCTAGTTTTTACTTGAATACTTAGGTTCTTAATGCTTTTGAATGAACAAACAAATAATTCAGAACTCGTCATTCCCATTTCCTTTTCTTGCACTGTTTCTAATAAATGACAAATTCTTTTCTGCAGCACTCTTGTCTTTTTTGAGGGAGACGTCTTTTGTTTCCATAGTCCATAGATAGGTCTTCAGTTGCAAAGTTACCATGCTGTTAAAAGCTAATATAAATTATCCTAAAGACAAATTTTTAACTTTTTCATGAACTATCCTGAAATTAGGACAGAATTTAAAGCAAAATACTTTAAGTTCTAATCCTTTGGTGAACAATTTCCATTAACAGTATAAGCTAAGGTGCTGAAGATAAAACTGCTTAATGAAGATTTAATTGCATTTTTATTTTAAGAAACAAAGTTCAACTGAATACCTTTTGGGGGGGGTTGTAATGGGATTGGCCCCATGCCTTTGCTCTGAACTACATCTTCAGCTGTTTTCATTTTTTTTATTTTGAGACAGAGTAGTTGTCCAGGCTGTGCTCAAATTTTCAATCCTCTTGCCTCAGCTCCCCAAATTGCCAGAAACGTGCTACCACGCCTGGCTGACCGCACACATTTTTCTTTCTTTTTTGTGTACCATATTTATTAAGAAGTTGGAAGATCCAAGAGAAAAAGAGAGGGAGAGGGGAAGGAGGGAGGGAAAGAGAAAAAGACAGAAAAAGAAAAAAAAAAGACATTCAGCCCTTAAGCATTTAACGTGTTGTTGTATTTACTGCTGGTTTTCCCTATTCATATGTATTTTTATCCTTTTTATTATTTGTGTAGTTTTGCAATCCTACTTTATTCCTTTGGTACTCTGTTACTGATTGTTGGTGAATTCTTTACTGTTACGATAATGAAATCTATAACACTATGAGTGCTTTTGCATCCCGTAGTCTCTTTATTTCTGTCTCTGATTAATTTATCCCTGTATCTGATTATTTTAGTACAAATCCAATAAGTAAAATACAGTAGGTTAAATGGATTGGAACTTCTTAAGGCTTTTACTATGTTGGCCTCCAAAACTTACCCACTTGCAATATATGAAAATGGTTATCTTATGTCCACTGTAGATACTGTTCTAAGAATTTGATAAAGGGAAATGCAGTCATTTTGGTCAGCACTTTGTGAATACTTTGAGAGCTGTTTTCTATTTATTGACTATATATCTTTTGTTAATTGATCTTCATACATTTTTGACTTATCCTTGAAGTTAAATGTATCACTAGTGTAACACTCCTTAAAATGTGGCCTAAACTTTCATATACTGCCAGCTTTCCTAGAGGTCAGTTTATATCAAAAGTCTTAAAATATACATGGAGCCCTTGAACCAATGCTACAGTTCTAGGGTTTTCTCTATAAGAAGATGGTGCAATATAGTCAACAACAAACAAACATATTCTTCTTAGTGTTATACTCATAATAGTGAAATAGTATAATATTATAGTATAATATATACTATAGTACATATTTATAGTATAATATTATAGTATAATATATACTATAGTACATATTTATAGTATAATATTATAGTGAAATAGTATAATAGTGAATAGTATAATATTATAGTGAAATAGTATAATATTATACTCATAATAGTGAAAAATGAAACTAAATGTCCAGACAGATTTACTAACTCATTCTACTTCTATAATGTGCAGTCATTAAAAGTAATCTTCCAAACTTGGAAAGATGTTCAACTTTTATTCAGTTTGAAAAACAGAGGCTGTAAAATAAAGTATAGAATAATTGCTTTTTTCATTTTGGAAGAATGTGTGAGTAGGAAAAAAGTCTGAAAGGTTAATAACATATCTGGGTGATGGAATTATGTGTTTTTTAAGTTTTTTGCTTGTTTGTACTGTACATTGTAATTTTTCTGCAGTGATACCTGTACATGTAAGAAGTAACACCTTTCCAAAAAAACAACAAAGGTAAGATGGCTTAAATTTCATAAAATGTTAGTATCAGAAATGTTTTAAAAGCATATTGATGTGAAGTTATAGAGTATATTAATACATGGTTACTTTATTTAGAATACCCTATTTTAAAATAAGCTAATATACAGTGTGTTTAAACACTTATCAATTACTTGGAATATTATTCACTCTATTTAAAATGAAAGTGAAATTTAAACTCACTTTCAAGATAATGGATAGGTCTTTTGTTCATATGCTAATATGAAAACATCTTACCCAGCTAGACTCAAATTGTTACCAGAGATACTGTTCTTTTTTTTTTTATTTAGTTTTTTAATTTTTTTTTTATGTTGCTCTTTCTAAAGAGAGATGACACAGTAACCCATTGTCCTTACATGCTGGATAGGATTTTTCCAAACTCTAGACTGGTTCTAGAATGGTTCTGTGTTTGGTGATGTGTGCTATAGTTTTTTTTTTTTTCCTGTACTGGGGTTCAATCCCCAGGGGTACTATACCACTGAACTATATTTTTTAAATTAAGGAAAACAAATTTTTAAAGAAAGACTTAATTGTATTGTATTTAACTACATGAATATTACGTTATATGGTAGAAATTCATTTTATTTATGTATGACCCGGTCTTTAATAGATGTTATAATTGTTGCATTCTTTAACATCTGCTGCCTTTACGGTTGCCTCCAGGGGTAAAGGAGCACTCTGAGTCCTTGTAGCTTTAGGTGATGTGTGTATTTGGCATTTCACTGCAGTCTTAGTCAGTGCTGAAGCCACAGCATCACATTTATTTTGATTCAGAATTTAGCATTCAACTGTTATCAAAAGACTGTGCTTGAATATTACATATACAGAAAATGATGTTTCGCCCATGAAACTATTCAGTGCTTGGTGAAATTAACTGAGGAGAAGTCTTCATGGAATTGAGAAAAGGGCAAAGTTTACTTAAATCCTTAGGCATTCTATTTCTGGAATCCTTTCTAGAAAATCTAAAAAGTACATTATTTTCATAAAGATAGTTTACATGGAACTCCACTGCCACTACTGACCACCTTTTAGTAAGTAGAAGCCATGAACAAATTGTAAGATAATTGAATAAAGCCCCCGATCCCTACAGTCTGTTGAATTGCCTTTTTCTGGCATCCTTGTTAGTTTAGATTTCATCGAAGCCCTCTGTGCTATATGGCTAGCTTGATGAGTCACATTTGCCTCCTAAGTCATGTGCGGTAAGGTTTGCCATGAGACTACTGTTGCTAGCCGGGTGGCGCACACCTGTAATCCCAGGACTCAGGAGGCTGAGGCAGGAGGATCGTTGTGAGTTTGAGGCCAGCTTGGGCTATAAAGTGAGCTCAAGGCCAGCCTGAACTGCATAGCAAGACTGTTTGAAAAAAAAAACAAAGCAAAACGAAAGACTGCTGTTGTTTCCTCAAGGATATGTTGACTGGTCTTGCAATATTCTTGTAATAGTTATCTATATTTCTTCCCATGTTTTTTTCTCTCTTTATTTCTTCCTATAAATTTATTTAATATCCTTGTATGGAGTTTGATCCTTCAGGGAATAGGCACACATAAAACATCAGTAAAGAGTGTGGATATGTATCAGGGAGACAATCTGTATGAAACAATCATTATGAAGTTAAGTGTGTCATTGGTGGCCCCTCAAAAAAAGAGTTAGGGTTTGAACCCCCCTTCCCCCAAAGGGCCTAGTAGTTAATGCTCTGTGGTTATCTTCTGTCTGTGAAATGGGTTCTGATGAAGACATCTGTTCATAGACCAATAAATTAGATTCTCTGAATAGAAAAGAAGCAGTTTTTGCCCAACGTACACATCCGTAGTGAGTTCAAATTGCCCTGTCTTCTTAGATGTCGTTAAATAGATTCACTCAACAAATGGTACCTAATAGCTGCCTGGATCTATCTGAGGCCCTGGTACTACAGTGGGAACAAAATGAGTGATCTACTTGTCATGAGAGCATATATCTGACATCTTAAAATCTGGTTTCTAAACAGAATATTCACTTAAATAATTTTATGAACAGTTACTCTAAAATGATGCTAAGAAAACTTAAAATGTTTTGGGGACCCACCTCTTAATCTCTCTCTGTCACAAGGAACCAAAACTTCCCACACACTCCTGGACTGGACCCACATGTCATTGAATATGACTCCTATTTTAACAAATAAAAAAAAATATAGCATTTTAATTATATTTATGTATTTCCTGGAACACCCACTAATACTGAGCTTCTGAGAATGAACTTTTAAATCCTAGTTTAAATATAATCATAAGTGAAAATGTTCATATTCTTTGACTTGTTAATCATACCCGAAGAATTTATTTTAAAATCTAGTGAGATGTAATGTTATTTATCCTGGTCTCCCCCAAACAAAAGAAATCCCACAGAAGGGCTATAAAAATTATAGAAGTTTAACAGATGGCATGGTTAGTCACCGAAAATTATAAATATGAAGTGTCTAACATGGACATATATAAAACAAAAAGGACAAAACCCTACATGGCACATGTAATTTGAAATTATATGCATATATGGATAGAAATGAAGTATTGGTGCAGTATCAGTTATGGGTAATTTTCTTTTATATTGATCTCTGTTACTGTTGCTGTAATACTTGTACAAAAGCAAAACCAACTAAGTTAATATCTATCTGTGCTATACTTGATTTTGAAATGATTATTGATATAGGCAAAAAGTCTTATTTATTATATTGAATCTAATGTTTGAAGAAGGTGGGGAAAGTAAACACCTGAAAGTGAATATTCACATTTATTCTTTCCTCAGTTTTTAGCTGGGCTTTGAATTACCATGAAAGTACTATGGAATATCAATGTGTATGTGTCTGAATGTAGTGCAAGGAGGTTGAGCTGATGTGTTTCTTTCTTTTTTTTTTTTTTTTTTTTTTTTGGTTTTTCTCCGGTACCGGGAACCGAACTCATGACCTTGCGCTTGCCAGGCAGGCGCTTTTGCCACTGAGCTAAATCCCCAGCCCTGAGCTGATGTGTATTCATCTGGGTTGTTGAGGTTGCTTATTCAGTGACTTGTGTGGATTAATACCAACACAATCCCTTTTCTATAAGATTAGTCAAAATAGATTTATACCATAGGTGTAATACACTCAAAGAACATGACTGTTGTAAAACCATGTAATAATTCAGGGAATGCGAAGTGAATGCACTGCAATTAGTTAAGCTAGGATTGAATCAGCAGTAAAATCTGAGCGGTCTAGATCCGATTTCATACTTACTGCTGATGAAAAAACCCCTTTAAGTAAAATATTTTCCTGAGAACCAGATATAATAAGAAGTAGAGTATGTTAAAAGTGCTAGGTTAAGGGAAAATGAAATTGAAATGTCATTGATTGCATCTCTAAAAATTCAGTTTAGAATTAGTGAATTGTGTGTTTTTACTATAGCAAGGATAAGAAGTACAGTAGGAAACAAGTATTTGTTAAACTGAGTAGCAGATGGTTGTATAGCTGGATCTTACTGTATTTAATATCTTATTTTTTTTAAAAAAGAAGCATATTTTCAGAAAAGTAGTCCCCTTAAATTTGAGAGCAGTTTGAACTTTAAACTATCAGAATCTTTCTTAGAATCTATCTAAGGACTTGGATCATTCATCTAAATGAGAGGACTTGGAAATGAGATGACTTGGATCATTTGTCCACACATAATATGTCAATTACATAGCCTTTTACTTCACCTTTTTTAAAAACAGAATTTTGTATTATATAACACCTTAGAGCAGAAGGCAGATATTTTTACTTACCTTCCTGAGCCAGCAATAAACTATTTGTATCATCTTTGAACCTAGTGTTCATTTAGTCACTCATTCATTTAAGAAATGTGAATAGCTTCTAGATACCAGGCACTGTGTCAGGTGCTGTACTACAGTAATGAACTAAGAAACTGATACAGTAAGACAGTCAAGGCTATTGCTGTCCTGGAGGTAACATTCTAGTGTTAATAGCAAACAACAAGATAACTGGATTGTGATAAATGTTACAAAAGATGAACACAGGGTAATAAGCTAGTGAAGAACGGGGGTGGGGTGCACATTGGATTGTTGCTCAAGGAAGAGTTAAGATGTGTCTGCAACTGTGTCTCATTTCCTAATGCTGCTAGAAGCAGCCTCTGAGCCCAATTAGTATACATAATTGGAGGGGTCAGTTAGTAAAGGAGATTAAGGAGTACTGAAGAGAAGTGGGTGCTCAAAACTTCTCTGTCAGTTTGACC
Organism: Chinchilla lanigera; assembly: GCF_000276665.1. Lineage (NCBI taxonomy): Eukaryota > Metazoa > Chordata > Mammalia > Rodentia > Chinchillidae > Chinchilla > Chinchilla lanigera. The sequence goes on along the minus strand of NW_004955406.1, from coordinate 36,573,835 downwards.
AAGAAACTTTTGGAGCTCCAACATGATTGACTCTTCAAAGTCAGTCTTTTTGTATGGCCCCAACTGGCTCTGCTCACGTACAACCATATTTTAAATGTAGGATCCATACACAGTTTTAACACCCAATGTTTAAGTACAGCATGTGGCAAACATTTTACTCTTCTGACTTGTTAAGGCAAGCATGCCTGGCTCTATAATTTTAACCGCCCAAGATGTGTTGTTATTTTGATGAGCTCTGTTCACTTATTTGTGCATTCATTCATTCATTCAACAAATATTTCTTGAGTATCTTTTAAGTCCTGGGGATATTGAAATTGTCCTGATGAACAATTAACATCGATCTCTGCTCTCTGGTAGTTTTAGCCCCTGGTTATTCTACTTGGCCCCTCTCCCTTTCTTTATGCTAGTATATTGTTAATATCACTGCTTAACCTAACACCAATTTTGGAAAAAACTTTTATGTGATGTAAATAGATCTATTTTATGTTCTGCTGTTCTCAACACTTAAACATTATTATTGTCAGTGATTTTTTATTCTTTGGGATGTGGGTAATTTAACTTTTATTAAGGTAATTTTAGTATGTTAGGTTCCTGGCTCTTTGGGCCATTAGAGTGCTTTTCTTTGTTTAGGAGCATATAACTACCAGCCCCTGACTGATTGTGCAGTCATGACATAGCTGAAGTGAGGATCCAACTCTAAACATTGTGAGATAAATCATTTCCACATTCTTGCTTAAGTGGCCATTTTAGTGTAGAGAAGCGCATTTTCTGTGAAAGCCAATGTGAGTGTCTCCTTGACCCAAGGTCTTAACAATTTTTAAGCAACATAGGTATGATGGTTTAGAAAAAGCTTAAGAGATTTTTTTAAAAATCAGGAAACTTGTAAAAATAAAAATTTCCCCTTTGAACAATTATAGACAGGAGCATTCATTTGAAACACTGTAATTCACATATATCAATAATGAAAATGGACCCTGTTTTCCTTCCTGACTATTTACTGACATACAGGAAGGACTTGTATGAGTTCACTAAGCATTGCTTAGCCATAGCTCCATTGCCCTAGCCAGATTTCAGAGATTCTGTCAGCATTGTGGTCCAGAGACAGGGAAACAAATCTGTAGTAGAAGTTAGTAGTTCTTTCCCTTTTGAAGTGCTTTTTATAATGAAAGCTGTGTCCTTTCGTGCATACACATGAATGACTGATACCTTTGTGAAGGCAGAGTCTGTATTCAAGGTTAAGGCTCATTGCCTGCTCTATTTATGGGGATGGTTGACTCTAGTAGCACACAGACGCAAGAAAGGCAGCCTCCTCACCTTTCTGGGAGATCTGTGTGTCCAGCAGACAGTTGCTCCTAGATGCATGAGGTGTGAGAAAAAATATTTTCAAGAAGCACCAAAACAAAGGCCTCCCAACTGCATATTTTCCTGCCTTTTTGTCCAGGCCCAAAGTCCATCTAGAAAGAATTTATGTATCTTCCAGAAAAACAGGGAAGGTTTCAGAAGGTGAACCCAGCAGTATTAAAAAACCAAGTTTTACCAAGAAATAGTAGCAACTTGGGACCCAGATCCTCAAAGCCAATTTCTTACTTATTTTTTAGTAGTATATTTCTGATACATAATGAATATATAAGTCATGTGCCAGGGCCAGTTTCCTGAGGGGAGGGCCTGAGCTAGGAGTGCTGTAGAGGCAGAGCCCTGTGCCTTCCTGATCTGACTGCGCTCCGAGGGCAGAGGCTTGAAGCTGAAAGGAGCATTCCGGCCTGTAAACACTGGGCAAGCACACTGCCCAAGTTTTCAAGGACAAAGCCTTTAAATGAACTTTTGATAATTTAAAAAGTATTTATGTGCTGGTTTATTATATAAAGAGGAAAGTCAAACATTATGTATACTGTTTCCTTTTTAAATTATTAAAATAGATTGACATTATAAAAAGTTAAGGCAAAAGAAACACCATAATGCTGTTTTTTTCTCCATGCAAATATATTTGAGCATGATTATAGTCATAATGCACGTATTATTTGACACTGCCCTCTTTTTTTTCTGTGTTGTGACAATATTCATAATTCATTTTAATGACTGTAATATTTCATTAGGAAGATGTACCACAATTAACATTTCATCTATTACTGGGCATTTAGGTTGATTCTGATTCTACAGCTTTTTTTTATTTTTTTGCTACTTGGGATTGGGGTTGTGCCCAGGGCTTTTGCACTGAGCTACAACCCTGGCTGTTTTCATTTTATTTTTTTAAATTTTGAGTCAAGGTCTTGGTAAGTCTCTGAGTTGCCCAGGCTGTGCTCAGACTTTGAGTTCTCCTGCCTCAGCCTCCCAGAGTGCTGGGATTATAGACGTGTATCACCACACTCCTCTTCTAGCATCTTTTCCTTTGGATCATTCCTTGCGATTAGTTTTCAGCAATAAGATTACTGTGTCAACGGGAACAGACATTTTTATGACTCGTGATACACATTGTAAGTTGCTTTACAAAAGGTTTGGCCTTTTACTTTGCCCAATTTAAAGGTGAATCATCAGCCGTGAGCCAGTGCTTACATTTTTGGCAGTTAATTATTATTCCCGTATTAGGCAGAGAACCTCTGCGCACATCTGATTTTCTTCTAATTGTTTTCATTATGTAGAGTTGACTTGTTGAGAAAAATGTCCTGGCCCTGAGACATTCCAGACAACAGAGCCATCACTTTTGCACTTTGGACCAATTCCAATTCTGTAATCACTTCCCAGAGCTGTTCATATTTCTTTTGGCAAAGATATCTATCGCTGCAGTCAAGTGCTGCTGAATGGTTAAAGTCACAGGGTGAGTTGATCAAGGTGCCTATTTTAGCTTTAGGTTAGGAGTCTGTGGCCAGGCGTCTAGGTATTTTGAGAGAAGTAATTTTGAAAAGTAATTTGCAAATGTGTAACTGAATAGCATCAAAACAGTTGGATACAGATCTTCTGTAGAAATCCTCTTTTTCTCTCTTGCCTCTCCTTTCCTCCCTCCCTCCTTCTTTCTCTCTCTTCCTCGTTTCCTTCCCACACACACTGCCAAACCAATTGAAGGACCATCGTTGGATTTTGGTGAAAATGCCCTGACTACAGCAAAGTCAGGATGCCTCGGTCCCCACTCTGTCACCGATCTGTGCTTTGCAACAAATTGCTTGAATGGGTTTCTACCTCTGACAGGCAGAGGTGTTGGAAACAGAAGCTCCAACATCCCTGCAGTTCTTTCAGTTCTCTGTTCAGTGAATTACTACCTTTTTGTGGCCAGGGATAGTTTCCCTATTCATTGGTGCTTCTCTCAGGCACCAATGGAAAAGAACAGGGTATAAAAACACAAGCTGATACTTACAGTGTGGCATTTTCACCAAAAGACTCCATGGCATACATAAAAGAACCCATGTCAAAAATCATTTTGACTAACTGTGACTTGAATTTACTTGGGCCGTCCCTGCTCCTCATTAGTTTTTTGTGTTGGATTTTTTTTTTTTTTTAAGACAGGGTCTCACTCTGTAGTTCAGACTGTCCTGGAACTATGTGGCCTCAAACTTGCAGCAGTCCTCCTGCCTCTGCCTCCCCAGTGCTAGGGTTCCAGGCATGCACCGCCACGCTCCACCTCTGCTCCTTGTTAGTATGTCAAACATAGGAAAAGATTCACCCTTGTCCAGCAGGTTAAGAGGAAGTTGATCCATCCTGTGAAACTGGTCTCAAATTTACTACCATTGCTTTATTTGCTGACTGTAAAAATTCTAGCATAAATAATAGCACTCTCAGCAGCATCATTTTCAAACATGAAGGCCAACAGTATTTTATTTAGCAAAGCATTTTGAAAATCTAACAGCAATTTGGTAAGAAGGAGCAAGATGAAAATGGAGTGTTGCCTGTAGTGGTACAGGCTTGCGAACAGCAGCTCAGGAGACTGAGGGAGAGGATTGAAAGTTGGGCAATTTAGTGAGACCCTGTCTCAAAATAAAATTTAAAAAGGCCTGGGGATATAGATCAGGATAGAGTGCTTGCAAAGTACTGAATCTCAATCCCCAGTATTGAAGAAAGAAATGAAGGAAGGTAGGGGAAAATTTACTTTTTGTTAAGTAATTTTTCATGGGGCCAGGGATATAGCTCAGCTGCACAGCACCTGCCTGGCAAATGCAAGGTCCTGAGTTCGACTGCTGGTACCAAAAAAATGGTTTTTTCATTTACTCTGTTACAAAAGTAGTAATTCTCATTTTCTCCTATGAAGTCATAGAGTCAGTAGAGATAATTAATAATGAAATTATGTGGTCACTTTAATGCACATTTTTGTATCTGCCTTAGGAAGGATTTTGTATGGACTACGAAAATCCCATCATGAGAAGCAAAGTAAAGGTCATTCTCACTTATTTAACTTCCTAGTTTGCATATTGTGAGATTGCTTATGGTCATAACTAAAACTAATTGAGCTGGGTGTAGTGGTGCACAGCTATAATCCCAGCAATTCAGGAGACTGAGGCAGAAGGACTCCATGTTGAAGGTCAGCCTGGGCAATTTAGTGAGACTCTGTCTCAAAATAAAATAAAAAAAAGGAACTGAGGATATAGTCTATCGTAGAGTGTAGGACTAGGTTTGATTCTCCAGACCTGCAAGAAAAATAAAATAAATAAATCAAGCAAAATACAGCTAATAGAGCTCAAGCACCCAGAGGCCCTCATGTACTTGTGATACTAAGAGTGAACCCAACACTCAGCCTCTCCTCAGGGAATAGTTACTAGAGAGTACAGAATCACACTAAAGGGTGAAGACTTATAAGTAGTCTTCAGTAACGTGAGGCCATCCTTATTTATCAATTGCAGCTTAGTTTGTTTTGTAGTGCCTGTTTTAAATTGAACACTGTGTCAGGTATTAGGGTAATGCTGTGAACAAAACAGGGACCCTGCCCCTGCTGGGAAGAGAGACAATAAACGAACGTGTGATATATCAAATGGAGATAAGTACTATAAAGAAAAGGCAGAGCATATAGAGATAGGGTGGGAAGGGTACTATTATGGGGGGATTCTTTTCTTTTTCTTTTTTTTTTTTTTTTGGTACCAGGAATCGAATTCAGGACCTTGTGCTTGCCAGGCAGGCATTGTGCCACTGAGCTATATCTCTGGCCCAAGGTACTGTTTTTGATAAGACTTTCACTTTAGGTAAGGTTAGGTCAACTTTTGTCATCACAAGACACTGGAGCAGAATTCTGAAGGAAGAGAACTCTGGACTTACGAATGTTGGGGCAGGCCAAGGGAACAGTATGAGCAAAAGCCCTGAGGCAACAGCATGCTTAGTGTATTCCACTATGACCTGGAAGGGCCAGGTTATATAAAGCCCTGTAGATAAAGATGAAGATATTCTTTGACTTTCTTTTTTCTTTCTTAATTTACTTCGTGTGTGTGTGTTCCTAGAAGTCAAACCCAGGGCCTTACTCATACTGGATCAAATTCTCCATTGAGCCATATTCTCAGTCCCGGCTTTTATTTTGAGTAACACGGGAAGCCATAGAGCAGAGGAGGGACATTACCTGACTTTAAAGGAGCTTTAGTAGTGAGATGGAAGCTTACACAGAAGGAGATTGTCTTAGTTACTTTCTTCATTTTTGGTACAAAATAACTGACACCTATAAGTTAAAGGAAGAGAGGTTTATTTTAGCTCACAGTTTGTGGATTCTTCTGTCCATAATCCACTGTCTCCAAGGCAGGATAGCATGGCAGAGGAGAGACAGTCTATGGTAGGGCAGGTCGAAAAGCAGTGAGCACAACCTTCTGTTTCTCTTTTTATTCCATTCAGGCGGCAAGCCTATTGGTTGGCACTACTCATACACGGGGTGGGTCTTCTGTCTTCAGTTAATCCATTCAGCCACACCCAGAACCAGGCTAATCCAGTCAGTGGACTGATCCAGTTATCATATACCCATAATCCATATTTACACACCCTATATCCAGCCACCTCTGAAAAGCTCCACCTTGGAGTGGAGCTTTAGGGGGCTTTAGGGGGCCATCTAGATACTAACACTAACAGAGGGATAATATAGATAGGGAATAGATCACTTGGAGCTGTGCTTTCCAATACGGTTACCTGTAACTACAAGTGGCTTCTGATAAGCAAATCAATTAAAAATTGAAAATTGAAAAGCTCATTTCCTCAATGACACTAGCCACATTTCCTGTCTTAGTGGCCATGTGTAGCTAGTGAGTATTGTATTGGACAGTGAGATGTAGATCATTTTTTATCATCACAGGAAGTTCTTTTGAACAGTACTGGTAAAGTCTTGTTGGGCTTCGTAGACAGTGAATGGAAAACACTGTAGGGTTTAAAGCAGGAGAGGTCATGTGCTCAGTTATCTCAGAAGGTTACTGTGTTGAGAATAAAGGGTAAGGGCATGGCAAAAGTGGAGAGAAAATGCTATTCTAGAGACAACTGTGTCGAGTGAGGTGGTAGCAGGGGTAATGAGAATAAATTGCTAGATTTTGGATATACTTTGAAGGCAGAACCTTTAAAGGTGACAGACTTTTTGCTGGAATTAATGTGTGGTGTGAGAAAAAACATAAAAGCGTTGTGAGTGCTGATGAAGGAAGAGAATGCAAAGCCCACAGGAGGGCTTGTTCTCACAGAGGGTGAGTCCCCCTGGCCTTGAGCCAGGAGGGAAGGCAGTGCTCTGGGTGGACGAAGGGGTCTGAAGAGCACTCACCTAGGCAGCAAGAGATGAAGCAGTCGGGGAAGGACAGGGGTGGTGGGAATTTAGGGGTGGTGGAGAAAGTTTCAAATGGTCATTAATAATAGTTACTGGAAAAATTGTTGGAAAGAGAGTTAAAAAGAGAAACACAGTATAGTGGTTAGTGTTAAGGGCCTGTATGAAGTGCGTGGCCATGACCCTAACTACCCTTCTGATCACCTCCAGCAGAGTCTGATTTCTTATGCGCAAGAAATGGGAGAGGCGATGGCTGGGTTTCTCCAGGGCTGGCATTTTCCTAGATGAATTTGTAGCAAGTACAATAGAAGAGAGATTAGGTGATTAGGAAAGATGATATTGCGGTAACAGACTATGGAATCTAAATGGAGTACGTGGGAAGCTGTGTGTGATGGCGCACGCCTGTAATCCCAGCACTTGGGAGGCTGAGGCAAGAGCATCCCTGAAAGTTTGAGGCCAGCCTGGGCTGCATAATGAGATAAAGACCAGACTTAACTACATAGTGAGACCCTGTTTTAAAAACAAAAACAAAAGATATATATA
>NW_004955406.1:36548877-36566498 GCF_000276665.1 Chinchilla lanigera | reverse complement strand
TATAGTAAATGAGAAAGTGAAAAAAAGCAAAGGGCCGATGAGTTGGGAGAAAGCAGAGGGATGGAGCCACTGGAGACTGCAATATTCCCAAGGACAGTTGGAGTTGTTCCTCGTGCCAGATTCTAGGAGATTCCTTATCAAGGAGCCGAATGCTTGAATTGTAATTTTGCAAACAGAGCTACTGGGGGTGATGTGGTTATGGCAAGTTCGGTTCTTGAAATCTATCCAGATACATTCTTATAGGCTGGCCTGACAGTCTCAGAATCCCAGATGATATATTCTCCCTGGGGACCTTGTCACCAAGCACGTTTGGTGAACAAAAGCCCAAGAGTGCAGGATGGGTTGCCCAGGGGGCTACCCTGTGGTTCTGGGTCGGTCACAAACCAGCTGTGTAACCATGGACCCTAAAGAAATGAACCTTATGATCTCTTGCAGCTCTAGTTTGGATCTGTGGCCTTGCCATAATAAGGCCTTTTCCTAAAGACCCTGACCTTCAGCAGGGGTTTGGGGGATTTATCCATCCAGATGTGCAACTCAGGAATTTTATCTGCTGTTGCCTGTTAGAATATCAAACACTAGGAAAGCTATCCTAAGTGTCACATTCTGGGGTCCTGACTATGTAGTCTGGCTGAGTGAGTCAGGAGTGATGTCCCGCCACCCTGTGTGGCTACGCCTCCTTCAGATCCTGGGACTGCTGGACCTTTACCCAGCCTCTCCGAGTCTCTGTACCTGAAACATTTTTCTCGCTACGTTGTTAGGAGAGTTCTTTCAGCAGAAATGACAGAGGCTCTCAGAATCAAATGCAGTACTGTGACATGTGAATTCCTATGAATATTGGAACATTTTAATATTTATTTAGGACAAATTCCAAACTGCCCCTCTCATCACTCTTTCCTCCCTAGGGTACAGAGAATGAAGAGCAATCCAAGGTAAATTTTTAACGAGATGTCTAGCTTGAGCTTGGCAGGTTTGGCTGATGAAGTAAGTGGTAGTTTTTAACTAAAATAACCACATTTTTTGTGAGAGTTCTCCCATTTGAGCCTTGTAAGGCCATTGGAGTGATCAAACCGCCTTACCTGCTATTAGAACTGGTTGAGCTTCTTGAGGGACAGAAAACAAAAGAATGATGTTGAAATGCAAATAGATAGCTCTGAGTTCCACTCCGTGGCTGCAAAATACAGCCAAAGCTGACATCAGTATCTCCACCCACATCTGTAGAAAGTCTCTAGAAAAATCTCACAAGATGTATTTCTTTTTGTGGATTGGAGTCCTAAAGTAGGTAAGAAAAACAAAACACAATAAAAACAAACAAAGGGGTTCATACTTGGAGTTTGCTCAGTACCAGCTGAATAGCTAATTGTTTCTTGTGTTCACCCCCTCTCCTTTTTCTGCTTGAATAGATAATCCTTACAAAACATCTATTCATTCTACAAGTGAAAATTTCAGGAATACTTGATACTGACCTTGGCAAGAGTAATGGACCGAGATTGAGTGATGGATTTGTGTGTGTTGTAGCTGATGTGCATTTTGGTGCTTTGTATACTAGTTTATGAATATTTGAGCAATTGGAAAACAAGATATATGGTGTTTTAATTAATGAATACAATGACAGCTAAAACTTACAGATAAATGTATGTAGTGTAACATTATTCTGATAGCTTGTTTTTTAGCACAAACTCGGTTGTTATTGCTTCAAGAAAACCCCACTTAAAAATGGTAGCTTTTTTTTGTATTTGATGCAGTTACTTGACTTGTGAACAATTATTTTTTTTAGGGAAATAAAATGAGAGAATATAGTTTAGTGAAAGGAGCACTATATCAGATTTTTAATTGCTACATTTGGGCTGTTTGGTTTCTGCTGTGAAGTGACTGCATGGCTTTGGATAAGTCGTTTATGAAATCAGAACTACAAATATGTTATAATGAAAAAAATGTCACAATGTCTCAGAGTCCATGTGGTCAGTTGGGTTGGGTTTTTAACTTAAAATACCTAATCTTGTCAGTAAATCTAATTTTTTTCAGCGTATTATTTTATTTCTTTTAAGCTTCTATTTAATTTTAGGTGCCCATATGCTCTTCGATTTGTTAATGGAAAGAAATGGCATTTACGCCGGATGGCTACACAATAACTTTATTCTGGTAAAACAATCTCTTAAATCCTTATATACACAGTCACTAACTGTTGGCTTTATAAGGTCAGTACAAGCGGACCAGCCCTGGGCTGTTAGGAGCTCAGCATGTCCAAGATAGCACTAACCCGAACAAACACACAAACCAGCGCATAGTTTAAACAGTACCGTTTGATTTGAATTTAACCTAGTTTGAACAGAAGACTCTTTAAAAAAAAAGAAAGAAAAACCAACAAAGTCACATTACTTATAGAAGGTGTTAGGTCACACCAATGCAGTTTAGCCATGCCTTTTTAAAAGCAAATGTTAGAGATGGGATCTCTTAAAGTCAGACATTCTTCGTTTTTAATTTGAAAATTCTTATTAATATATGTTTGCAGCATATAATATATTCATTGTGAATTCAGATATTTTAAAACTATTAAAGGCTGCGACTTGTAGGTCAACATTTATTTCTGACTTCTGACTGTTTTTGAAGGAAAAAGCTTTGCAAACTGATATTTAGTCCCTGAGGCCTCAAAGAAGGCATAAATCCTGCTGGGGTTAGGAAGAGCTCAGGGGCTCCAGTGTTCTGAGCTCCAATATTGACTCTGCGAGAGTCACCCTGACCAGTCTGTCACCCAGGCAAAGACTATTGACTTTTTAGGGATTTCAAAATACATTATACAAGGATGAGAAAGTATGATCCGAACATGTAAATATCATGAATATTAGAGGGGGATGCATTTTACTCAAGGTCAGCTGCATTCTTTTGATAATTGGAAATTGGTAATCTTTATGTAGGAATGGGAGGTTTGATTTTATAATACTTAGGTGTTTGCAATTTTAATTTGAACGTGTTAAGTCACTGAGCTATTAGTTCGTATTACTGAAAGAAAACTCGTATCCAATTGCCTTGATAGTGTGGATCAACTGATTATCAGAAACCAATGCCCAGGCTTTCTAAAAATGTGTGTTAAACTTAGTAGCTTGAAGCTGGGTATTGTGGCACAGACCTCTCATCCCAGCACCCTTATATACACAACGAGGCCGAGGCAGAAAGGTCATGGGTTCAAGCCCAGTGGTGGGCAAACTGGTGATTTAGTGAGACCCTGTCCCCAAATAAAAAATAAAAAATCAGATGTAGCTCAGTACAGATGCACTGGGTACAATCCACAGTACTGCCAAAAACAAAAAACCAAGCAGAAAATACTTGTTTACCTGACTTTCCAAAAGGGAGACGGGTATTTTCTGACTGCAGGATGCTGTGCTTAGGTGCCAAAGACACAAAGTGAACTGCTGAGAGACCTTAACATAGCACTCATTTCTTTTTAGTTCCTTTATTGATGTAGCCAGTTTCTTGTCAGTTAAAACATACATGTGTATGTGTAGATTTTTTTGTTCATCCTTATGGTTTTCAACTTGTTATTCTTTCTGCTTCTTTTATACCCACTACTCATCGAGCCAGTCCTGGGATCCTGTTAGCTTTTCCACTGACGCTGATACCTGTTTTGCTTCCCAGTAACACTGAATTATATACTCCATCTTCCAAACTTAATAACACTGTTTTTGTCATAGCTGCTTCAGTTTATTTAACAAAATAAAACATGAGATAGTTAAGTTCCCTTTGAATATTAACTTTAGTTCCATTACTCTCCTTCTACCCTTAGCTCCCAGATCCCGTGTTCAGCTTAATGTGTGCTTTTTAATATTTTATATGTATTTACATGTGTGCCTATAGTCAGTATTGAATGGGTTTAAATATGCATAAATGGTTTCATATCTACCTATTGCTCTATGATTTATTTACTTCTCATTTTTACATTGTTTTTTGCAATCTATTGTGTTTATATGTATATACATACACTTATACACATTCTTTTTAATTGATATTTTGTGGCATAAATAATATTACATTTCATTAATCAACCCATTAGTGGATATGTGATAGTTTAAAATATTTCTCTGATGTAGACAATGCCTGTATTATTTTTGCCTGTTAGATATGAGCAGTAGTTTTTTTATCTAGATAACTAATATATAATCACTGCATTTTGAGGGTGCATAATTTAACTTTCTGTGATTTCATCAAATTGATTTTCAAAGGTTTGAAAACTATTTCCTCAAATACTCTCCAGTTCCAGAAGTAACAAGTGCTTTGCTCTTGGGCTTTCCAGCTTCCTCTCAACACTGCCTGTCCGCTGTTTCGGGGAGAATCCTTTCTAGGTCCGGTTCTGTCAGGGCACTGTCTTGGTCAAATACTGTCTAGGGCTCCCTACTGTTTGACTCTACAGCCCAAACCATGCCAGGTCTGCTGCACTCATACTCTTTCCTCGTTTGTGCCCAGCTGGACTGGAGTGAAAGGCTCACCATTTTCTCAAACGTGGCTTTTACTTTTCTTTCCCTGCAACTCGATCATACTCTTCTGCATTCCTCTATTGATTCAATACATATTTATTGAACTCTTCACTTCCTGCCAGGTGCTGGGAACAGAAGGGTGAACAGGAAAGACAATATATCTAGGCACGCACGGAGCTTACAATTTTTAGCAGAGTGTGGAGACGAGTAGAAAAGGAATGGGGGGAAAACTAAACAAGATTATTTTCCATAGTTTTAAGTACCATGAAAAACAGTAAAATAGCATGTCAGAGTGAGGTTGTAAGGGGGTGATGTTGGGGGTCAGCAAGTCCAGGTGGGAAGTAGGGGAGCAGGTGCTCGGGCAGGCTTTGCAGAGGTTATGTCCCTCCTGAGACAAGTGCTACGAAGCTCTTTCGCACCAGAAGTGTTTTCCATCCGGGGCAAGCGCAGATGTCCTCGTGCAGGAATGGTCTCAGTGTTCTGAAGAACAGAGCTGCCGTTGTGGCAGGGTGGTCAGGGCTGGGGGAAAGGTGAACAGCTCAGGAACCAGAGGCACCACAGCCGTGCTTCTCGGCTCCTGTAACACGGTAAGCAAGCCTCTCTTCAGAACCATCTCTGACCCTGCAGCCTGAGAACTATCATTCTGGACCACAGTAGCACAGTGAGATCCACAGCACTTAATGCAGCACTTTAGAATCTTGGAATCTGTTCTCCCCAAAGAATCTTGGTGTCTGTTCTTCCCGTTTTCCTTTCATATTGCTCTTTTGTTTTCTACTTTCTGAGACAGTACTCCATTGTTCAGCATGAGGAAAGCAGGGAGAGGCAAGGTGTGACAGAGAAGATGCCCGTCCTTTCTGGTGGGGTCACTTTAGAATTAAGCGTGTTTCTGTGAAATGAAACATCGTAGTATATCAGAGTTCGTTTCCACAGTGACTTTTCTCCACCCTTCCCAGGTTTTCCTTCTGTTTTTCTCAGAATAACAGTTTGCATACCGTCACGTACTCTACTTTCAATGCTCTACCTACTCAGACCTTTTGCTTTTTTTTCTTTAGCTTTTTATGTAGGAGTCATGGTGTGTTATCTGCAATGGGGGCCTTTCCCCAGCTCCCCAGCTGCTGAAGATAACACCGTATGCTAGAGACTGTGATACGTGTGGGTTGTCTCTCTTTATCTTCAGGATAATCTTCGAGTTGTGTGTATAACCTGTCTCACAGGTGAAAAAAACTTCAATTCAAAGCGGTCATTACTTGTCCCTGGGTTACAGAACTAATGCAGAACTAGTGCAGTTGGCATTTGTATTTGGGGCTTCTGTCTAATTCTCTATGAAGCTGCTATGCTTGAAATAATATACAGCAAGTTACTAGTATTTCCAGATATGGCTTGTGTGCTCTCAGCTCCTACCATGTGCTGTGGATCACGTCTTCCATGGTGAACTCTTCAGCAGAGATATGAGTGGTAGACTGCACAGTGGGTAAGAGCAAGGACTTTTTCTGAAGTGGGACCACCTGGGTCAGGGGTGTTTCTGCCAGCTGTGTAGCAAGTTACTTAGCACCTCTGTGGGTTGGTTCCCATATTTTTAAGGTGGGGATCATAACAGTACTTGCCTCATTGAGAGGTTAAGGATTAAATTAAACACATAAAAGGCTTAGTATGGAGTCTTGCACTTAGTAAGCCCTCAGTGTCCTCCTAATCTCAGGTGTCAGCTCAAATGTCACCTGCAGGGGAGGCCTCACCTGACCCTTGAAGCTAGTGTGGACCTGTCCCAGGCACTCAACACAATTGCCCTCTGCCTGCAGCTGCCGACTTCCCTCCCAAGAGTTTTCCATTCTTTTTTCTTCCAAGCCAAGTATCATTTTATTGTTCCCTAGGCTGATTGACCATGTGTGTTCTCACCCACGCCCTTAGGAACCTGGGAGATACAACCCAACCCTACCACCCGCCAATCCATAGTGCCACCAGTCAACTACCAAAGTGTTGTGCTGTCATTGTCTCTATTATCACACTGTTATCACTACCAATTGAAGGAGAACCTTGTGCAGATGAGCATGACTTCATTGTTTGCACAAAGACCCAGGAGGCAGATTTCCTCCCAATTAAAACAAAGCAAAGTGAGGTTTTAAAGAAGTTAAAGATTTGCCTAAGAGCCACAGTTTGAGGTCTGTGAGAGCCTGCATTCAGCCTCTCTGACTCCAAAGCTGGTGCCCTCATTCTTAGACATTTTTCCAGTAAGATCTGTCATGTAGCCAGTGGAACTAGAGGTTTTAGTTTGGATTGGATCTGGCCTGGTTGTTTCAAAAGCCTTTGCTTTGCTTGTCAACCTCTTCCCTTTCTGCAGCTTCTACTCTGCCTTAGCACAGAATTACTTTTCTAAAATATAAATCCAGTCCTGTGTCTCCTCTGCATAGAAACAACTCTGGATTTGTTTTTGCTGCTGCTGCTTTTTTTTTTTTTTTTGGTCTGTTGAGGATAGAACCCAGGCCCTCACATATCTCACACAAGCTAGACAAGTGCTCTACCACTGAGCTACACCCCCGGCTCTGTTTTGCATCTTTCACAGTCTAAACTCACACAGTGCATAGTCCTTGGTATTCTCCTACCTCTTCCTACCTCAGCTGCACCCGAGCCTCAGTCCCCTTTAGACCTGACAGGCTCAGCACATGCTGCCCTGAGCCCACGCCGCCCCTTCTCCTCTTTGCTCAGTGAGATCTTTTTCATCCCTTAACATTCAGTTTATAAGCCACATCCTCTGTGGAGGCTTTCAAAGAGGGCCCCAGAGCACCACTCCCCCCTGTGTTTCTCACAGCATTCTACACACCCATGATTTGGGTGTACACATTTCTGAATTCAAAGGGGAGACGTGACAGTTTGGACAGCTGAGAATGTCTCCTAGGCACGATGGGACAGTGAACTGAGCAAAGCCCAGGAGACAGGAGATGAATCATCTTTGACCCTGTGATACCTGTGAGGGGCTGGGCAGGCCTTCGAAGGCAGCAGGCAGCAGAGTGTGTGTGTGTGTGTGTGTGTGTGTGTGTGTGAGTGAGGCTGTGCTGCTCCTTCATCTGCTCTGCACAGTTGTTTGTTGAACAAATGAAAGTTATACCAGGCCTTAGAGTCTTTAAGATTTGAAAGTGGGCCGGGGATATAGCTCAGTGGCACAGCACCTGCCTGGCAAGTATGAGGTCCTGAGTTTGATTCCGGTAAAAAAAAAAAAAAAAAAAAAAAAGATTTAAAAGTATCCAAAGCTCACATGCACTGTAAATGTCTTCACCTAACCAACAAAACCAGCTATTGCTGGGGGCTGGGGATTTAGCTCAGCGGCAAAAGCGCCTGCCTGGCAAGCGCAAGGTCATGAGTTCGGTTCCTGGTACCGGAGAAAAAACCAAAAAAAAAAAAAAAAACAAAAAACCAGCTATTGCTAAGGACTACTAGCATCTATCTGCCCAAGCTCCAGGCCTTGGTTTCAGTCTTGACTCTACCACTGGAACACTTACTTCTCACAGCCTCCACTTCCTCATCTCTAAAATGGGGATAGTACTGGCTGCAGGGATTGCTTTGAAGATGCCATGAGTGAACTGAAGGAAATGAGCCAGCACTGGTCTCACAAAGGCCTCTTTGTTACAGACACAAAGATATGTGTGGCTCATCGTGATAAACAGGAACCAGAAGACAAAGTCATGCTCTAAAACAACTGTGAAGTTAGGGTTTCATGTGGGGATTATAAAAGTTAAGTCAACTAAGAACATTGCTGATATTTGGTCACTTAACCTGTTAGGATACATCCTCCCTAACTTTAAAGTCATCTGGCTTTACCGGACGGTTTACAGGGCTGGGGAAGGTGGAATTCTCCATCTGTTTGGCCTCACCTCGGAGTTTTATCCTACCTGGCGCAGAATCACTAGGGTGAGTGGTTCACAAGTTGCTGGGCTCTACCCCAAACCTACTGAATCAGAATGCGGTACAGGAAGGGAACTAGAAATCTGCATTTATAAGAAGCTCCCCCTGAGGTTGTGATTAATGAAAGGTTTGGAAACCACTAGCATGCACGCCACTAGAATAGTACTGAATATGGAGACATTTTTCAGTATTTTAGTCTTTTAATTAAAAAAAGTTTATTTGCCTTTTCATAACCAGCATTAGCTTTCTCAGCACCTGTTTCACTTTTACTGTGGTCTAGAGGCCAGGAGCAGGGATGGCCCCACTTAAACAATAGGAGAAAACCAGGGCAGACTTTCCTAGAGTTCTCACCTTTTTAGCATCCATGAGGAATTTCCCCCTGTCCTACTGTGGCAATTTAAATGCTAATATCGTTGAGTACAATAACCTTTTAGCAATCAAAAGTTTTTTTATGACAAACTTGTTTCTCTTTTTTTGCATTCTATACTTGTCCTTTTTTATTATTAGAGAGCCATGTGTTTAAATTCTTTGACCTTTCAAACCTTTGAAAAAAAAAATCTTATCCTAATATCTTCTCAGCAGTACAGTAACAGTGAAAGGGAGAAACACATGCACTCTCTAAACCTGAGCTCTGCAGTTTGAATGTGCTGAGTCACCTCGTCTTTGCAGGGTCAAATATTTTGCACCTAGGAAAAGTACTGCAGATAATCACACTGCAAGCAGCTAGCTGGTGTGCTGTCATTTGAATATGAGTAGGAAGACTAGAAAAGAGTGCATAAATAACGTGGGAATGGGTATATACTTTACAGCTTGTTCTTAGAGATTCCTAATAGCCTATAAATTCACTTTCTGGTTAGTGATTTGTTGGTGAACTTCTTTAATAGTTCTTCCGTTCTTACAAAGTGAAAATGAGTACTGATGTTAAAGCAGTTGTCTTGCAGTATTTAGAAAAAGAGAAAGTCAGTCTCCCTCATTACTCTGAAGTTCTGCATAATTAAAATTCTTAAATTAGTTTTGTCTTAGAAAATAGCAAAAATTACAAAAATAAACCACATATTAAGAATTGATTTCTCAATTCGTTTTACCTTTTAGGAAACCTCTTTTCCTATTTTGATCATGTATTTAAATAGACAGGGAGGAGGTGTTACTGCTATATTGATGGGGGAAGTGGCAGGAAGCTACAGTTTTCCTTAGAATCAGAAAAAAAATCTGTAGTTCTCTTACTAGGAATACAGATTAGAGATAAATATTAGAGCCAGAATATAAAAGCTAGAATATCCTTTCATTTTTACAGTATAAAGTGGTTCCCTTCAAAGTGCTCATTTGGGCCTCTTCAGACGGGAAGTCTGGAAGGCTACCAGTATTAACAGTCATCCCCGAGTCTTTACACATGGCAGACATTTACCGCAGAGCCCGTGGGCATGGTCTTCCTCCAGGGTGCTGGAGTCACGAGTGGGGAGCAGCCCAATCCCTTGGTGGGTAGAGCCCTGGGGTCCAGCATCCCTGCAGAGGCACCTGTGAAATATCTGTGACAGCTACTGCACTTTGAGTGCTTCTTTGCTGGGTGTCAGAGGCTGGCTCAGAGCTTGGCTTGCACCCCTTTGTGTCATCCTTACAGTCCCTTATAAAGGGAGAACTTTTATTTTCAATACCTTCCAGAGGCAAACCATCCTTAGAGCACCTCTAGTCTGTGGCAGAGTGGGAATCAGCTAGGCGGTGCCCTGGTGATTAAGCAACGTGAAGGCTGCCTCTGAGGCCGTAAAAGTGACTAGTCACCGGCGAGTAATGCTGTGTTCGGGAAGAGCAAGAACGTCATCAGTGGTTCTAATTCTTGCTGCCCCTCACTGAACAATGAAGAAGGGGCAGGGGTGAGGTGGGGTGGAGTAGGGTGAGGGGACGTGTGGAAAGAATATGCAGAAAGACTGCAGATATCCACCCAGGAGCCTACTGGGACTCAGAAAAAGATTCTAACTTTGTATGCTTTTCTGCTCCTAGCTATTCTGCGGTTAACTCCTACAGAGGGAAAGTGAAATGTGTTAAAAAGAATCTGTTGTGTATTTAAAATCTAGTTTAGATTGACGGACTTAATACAATGACTTGGCAATTTAAAACAAAACAACAAAAACAGAAGCCTTATACTACCTGTCATCATTCAGCTCCCTGACTGGACTTAGAATTGGGCCAACACTGCTACGGGTGGCATGAGGGCCAGATCAGGCACATAGGGGCTCCCAGCATGCAGCAGTGGTACTAGGTAGGGCCGGGGCGGACACGGTTTTAATCTCCCTTGCTTACAAGCTTTGTGCTCTGGAACAACTGATTCAAGTCCTAAAAAAATTAGACTGGTTTCTTTTCCTAGGTCCGAGCATGGGGCCAGAGGAGATACTCAGCAAAGTGACCATTTTTGTTCTCCTTCCTTCCGAGGCCCAGGTGGGACCTGCTGGGAGACCAAGCATCCTGGGAAAGCATGGGGAGCAGCGGGGGGTGCTCTGGGTCACCTGACTGTGTCTGAGTCCCAGCTCAGTTGCGAGCACTTCTCCAGAAGATGAGATTGGAGCAGAGCTGTGAAGTTGCTAAACAAGTTTGCTATGTGGGGGCCTTGGGGGAGCAGGTTTCCAAGCACAGGGAAACAGGTGAGGACGTTGGTTCTGGCAAGGTCCCGGAAGAGCAAGAAGTCAAGTGGCTGAACAGAGTGAGTGAGGGGAGGGAGCATTAGAAGGGGAGGGAAGGGGCTCCATGTATTCAGCACCAGTTTAAGGGCTTGGATTTTACTGTAAGAGAAACATGAGGCCATCATAGGATTCTGAGCAGAGGAGATATGGTTGAAGTTTTAAACTATCGCTGATTCCCGTGTTGAAAATAGACTGGCTGGTGGGGCAGTTGGAAGTGCAAAGACCAGTTAAGAGCCACTGCAGTAGTCCAGATGAAAGACAGCAGTGGCACAGACCAGGGTTCATAGAAGGATTTATCCCTGGGCTGGATATAGAATTAAGAAGGAAATAGAAGCCCAGGATTGAGTCCTGAGTGTTGGCCTAGGCATCTGGAAGGTGGGATGGATGCGTTATGAGATGGGACACGTTTGGGACAACACCAACAGCTCATTTGGATCCAGGTTGAATTTAGTTGTCTTTTGCTTGTTTTTTTTTTTTTTCCCCAGTACCGGGAATCAAACTCATGACCTCCCACTTGCCAGGCAGGCGCTGTGCCACTGAGCTAAATCCCCAGCCCCTTGTTTTGGTTTTTTCGAGACAGGTTCTCCCTCTTTGGTTTAGGCTGGCCTTGAACTCACTATGTAGCTTGGTTTGGCCTCAAACTCACATCGCCTGCCTCAGCCTCCCAAGTGCTGGGATTATAGGTGTGTGCCACCACACTGAGCTGCACGTTGAGTTTGAGATACCCACTAGTCAGGAAGCAGAGATCAACACGCAGAGAGAGAGGTGTTTAGTGACACACATTTGGAAGTCACCTGCACATCGGGCAAAGCCTGAGTCGAGGAGATCATGGAGTGAGTGTGGGTAGAGACAGGATGTTGACGGAAGGGAGGAAACAGAGGACTGAAACATGGGGCACTACCACAGTGAGAGTTCTGGAAGAGGAGGAATGGGCAGCCAGCTGGCCTTGTGGCATTGGCAACCACCGGGCTTATGGCAGTAAAAGACTTCCAGGTGAGGGAAAGGCTGAGTGCAGAGACGCTGTGGCATGGAGACCTGGTGTGGGGAAAGGAGAGGATGGCAGCGTGAGACTGGGGAGCTCTGCTGGGAGGGGTTGGAGGTGCTCGCCCCTGACTTTCCTGAAGATTCGGGGAATTTATTTCATGATAAGGAAATGGTGGTGGCTAAGATTTTGGGAGGTCTTGCTCCACCTTACTGTGTGTCAACCCTGAGCTAAACACAGTACGTCCTTGTAGCTACACTGTAAGGAAGACTGTAGTGTGGTCCTGAGTAGAAGGAAACGGGCTCGGAAAGGTCAGAAGTTTTCCTCTAGGTCAGGCTGTGGGAAGCCGCCCTTAGCCCGGGCAGGCCTGTCCTGGGGTCTGTCTTTCTAACTGCTCACTGTCTTGCGACCTGGAATCAGGCCCTCCGCTGCCGTGGGGTTTCCTGGAGAGGACCTGGATCCCTGCAAAGGGTCAAGACAGCGTGGGGCACCAGTGAAGGGCTTTAGGTAGGAGGAACTTGATGGAATTTGCTGGTGTGGGGTGTTGATCTGGCTGCAATATGGTGAATGGGGTATCTGTGGGTGCCTGAGAACATGGGGGGAGGCATTTGGGCAAGATTAGCCCAACAGGAGACCAGTTCAGGGGCCAATAATGCCCTGTAGGTCGGGAGCTGGGGAATAGATAAACTGGAGCTGTGGAGCTGAGAGTCAAGGAGTTGAAGTAAACTAAACCAGTGGTTCAGGGGGAGGGAAGCAAGTTCAAATCCCCACCATCCATATTACACACTCTTTTTACAGTCAGAAGCCCCTAGATTCAAATAAGCTCATCTTGATGGCAAAAGGTACATACTTGCCCTACTACCATTGTACAATGGTGTTTTAGGGAAGGTTTAAAAAAGCCTCCTGGGGGGCTGGGGATTTAGCTCAGTGGCACAGCGCCTGCCTGGCAAGCACAAGGTTGTGAGTTCGATTCCTGGTACCAGAAGAAAAACAAACAAACAAATAAAAAAAAGCCTCCTGGGCTGCAAAGATAGGGAAGAAATATTCCAATATCGGGGCAGATGTGAGAAGGTGACTGAGGAGGACTGATGTTTGACATTCCTTCTCCAATCAGGTGGATCTGGCTGTTTGCTTTGAGAGACTTACATATAATTTTAAGAATTTTAATACAGGGTCTTGCTATGTTGACCATGCTGACCTTGACCTTGTGATCCCAATAGCTGTGATTTCATGCATGTTCCAATAATTTTTAATGATAGATTACAAACTGATTTAAGGCCTATGACTTGCAAGGGTTTTAAAAATTTAATGGGGCTGGGGATTTAGCTCAGCGGCAAAGCACATGCCTGGCAAGTGCAAGGTTATGAGTTCGGTTCCCGGTACCAGAAAAAAAAAAAAAAAAAGGGTTTTAAAAACTTAAATGACATTGCTGTAGTTAGAATACTTTCAGGTTTTCACTTATTTATTTGAAAGATTTTTCTCAGTGATGACATCTATTTTAAAAGTCAAATTATGAAATTATACCAGATTATTTTCTTATAATATTCGAGCATCCACAGATCTATAAACTATTAATTGGAAAATAAATCCAGATCATCTCATTAAAGGATGTGTTTCTCAAAAAAATTCTCCCTTTGCACGTACGTGTATGTGTTTCATTTTTGTTTTTACAGGGCTAGAGATTGAGTACTGGACCTTGTGCATGTCACAAAAGCCCTCTACAACTGAAGATATCCAGATATTTATGTTTAATAATTATCAAAGTTTGTAATATATATATGATGCTTTGGTTAATTTTGTACTGCTAGTAAGTGGACTTTGCTACCTAACTCAGAAAATTTTAAAATATTTAGGAGATATGACCACAGGAATTTTTATTTTAAATCTATATCAATAGTTTTGTTCAGAGTTTATGTAGATAAGATATATGAAAGGATTTATGTCCATAGTTTATGTCTAAATCAAAGACCTCACAATTGCCGATTACAGATTGGCATTTATGTCCATAGTTTTGTGGGTAAGATATATGAAAGGATTATCAGCCAGGCATGGTGGTGCACACTTGTATTTCCAGCACAAGGGTCTCAAAAATCAAGCAACTGAGAGAGAGAGAGAGAGAGAGAGAAGGGGACAGAGGGGGAGAGAGAGAGAGAGAGAAATGTAGCTCAGGGTAAAGGCCCTAGGTTCAATCCCCAGTTCTCAAAAGAAGGATTATTGATAAAAGATTGTGTGTGTGTGTGTGTGTGTGTGTGTGTGTGTGTGTGTGTGTGTGTACACTGGGAATTGAACCCATGCCTATGCCTTGCATATACTGGATACTGAGCTACTCCGCAGTCTCCCTTCTGAAAGATTTTAAAGAATAAAATAAATTTGATTTAGGATCTGTGGATAACACAAAAACTTACACTCAAAAGTTTTTGCAACATTGTTTATAAAAATCTGACAGTGGAAACAACCTAAATTTCACCAGTTAATAAATGGATAAACAAAATGTGAGATTTCCAATATTATTGGATAATAAAAGGAATAGGTGCTGATTTATACTGCAATGCATCTTAAAAACATGCTAAGTGAAAAAAGCCAGTCACAAGAGACTGTATACTGCAAGGTTCTATTTGTATGAAATGTTGAGAACAGGTAAATTTATAGAGACAGGAAGTAGATTAGTGGTAGCTTAGGGCATTGGTAGAAGAGGTAGCAATGCAGTTGGGTACCAGTTTTCTTGTTGGGGTGATGAAAATGTTTTCAGATTAGTTGTGGTGATGTTTGCAAACAATATATTAAAAGCCATAAAGTTGAATACTTTAAATGGATAAATTGTATGGTATGTGATTTATGTTTCCATAAAGGTGCTAAAATATCTGTGGGGCAAGTAGAATGAACATAGGAGTTACAGCAAAAATAAGAATGATGTAATATTCTGACTGTTCAAGATCTTGTGCATGTACAAAGCACTGTAAATTCTTCATAACCATTTGAACTTGGGGTAAAAAATTGGATATCAAATTAGAAGTTTCATAGAAGGATATAGCTTTCAGTTTAGTAGATTCATAAGCAAAAACCTTGGAAACCCAATAAATTATTCTGCAAGAGAATGGCTAGACTAAGAAAAAGGGGACTCAGGAAGGAGAATTAGGAACACTAGCATTTAAAGAAAATGCAGGGAATTTGGCCCCGGACGGCTCACTTGATTTTTGACAACCCTTAGGCTGTAACTACTTGTTAGATCCTTCTAGCGTATATCTGTCTTCCTGAGAAACCACTTCTAACATACCAACATGTGTTACTCATCTATCCATAACTCTGTAATGTTTGTATTGTTCCCACCCTATTTCATAAATGGATGCATGTTTATTATTATATGTTTCCTACAACAACCATTGAGAATAGTTAATGATTATTCAATAGGTCACTCATGTATAGTTCTATTTATTTTCTTTTGAAGATACCTAAGTAGAGTACAACAGCTATTGATAATCTCCTACCTCTTTTGTCCGTAACTCACTATTATTTGTCTATTTGTTTTCCTGAGAAACTATCTTGTAGATAACAATATGTAAAATAACCATTGATAATTTCCTACCACTTTGTCTGTAATTTGGTAAGCCCCCCCGCATTATTGTTATCCTTCTTTTACTCTTTAAAAAAAAAAAAAAGAAAAGAAAAGAACGTGCAGGGAAAATGGAGGTGCAAGGAGAAGCTGAGAAAGACTATTTCCAGGTAGAGAGTGTGGGACATCACTTGAGATCTTGGCAAAATCATCTGTGATTGGCAGTTGTAAGGTTTTTGAGTTTGTCACCATCAATTTTAGTGAATTAATTGCAGGGCAGTGCAGAGACTAGTGGCTGGAAACAAGAGTTCAGAGAGGGGAGGAGAGAAGATCAGAGGGAGGAAGTGAAGACATCTAAGTAGGGACTGCTCTCTTAAAAAGTTAGAAAACAGATAGTTGGTAGCAATTTGGCAACTCTGAGGAGAGGTGGTGTAAAGGGAGTTGTTAGTATTCTAAAGATGAGATCAAAGAGGACACATTTGTAGACGAAAGGTAAGAAGGTGACCAAGAGAGTGAAGATAGAGGAGAGATGCTCATTTCTACAATATATAAAATGTTCTGCCAATCAGCCAGTCTCAGCCATGGCCATGGAGGATTCAGAGGGATGCCTGCCTGCTCCTTGCCTTCAGAATTGTGGCACTTTAATTCCAGAGACCTAGGAATTTTACTCAGTAGCCCTATGGGAATTTTAGGGGAATTTTTCATTCAGGCAGTGAGCCACCGTCTTCTCATACAGCTGCTAAAAGTGCTTGTTTCTGCATAGCTCATGTTCAAAGTTGCAGATGTGGAGACCTACAACAGGATGAGGATGTGGATGGACCAACGTGCTTGCTCAATGAGCTTTTCAATTTGGCTGATTTAGGGCTCCTAAATTTCTTGGGTTGGAATGAAAAAAGAGCTTTTAAGGTAAAAACTTTTACTCAGCTTAGTTCTTTAAGAGTATGCTGGAAGTTAAGAAACCAATCCACATCAAATGCTAAGGGTATGGGCTAGACCGTGTGGGGCAGAGGAGTTGCCTCTGTGTCCTGTGGCTGCCTTCACAATGGACACAAGCCCGTGCTCTAGATGCTACCAGGTAGACCCAGGTAGATGCGGGAACGTGCAGTGGAAAACCAAAGGTCGTAGGAAAAGAAACGGATTTTTTTTCACCATAAGTGTGTGCTTCATTGTTATTCCAGTTTACTTGAACTTATTTCATTGTTTTACACTCTTGTGAAATGCTTTTGACAACAACTGCAGCAATAAAGAAAAGAAAGGAAGTATTTAGTAATATTAAGAGGGGGCCATGGCTGGGGTGAAACATCTTGCATTATTCCTTGCTGTAGTGGGAAGAAACAGACTGTGTGAAGGGAGTTTCTGACATTTCTTACACATTTAGAGACTTGTATGATTCATTTAAAGATCACATTGCATGTGGCAAGTAAGGAAACTGGCTTCCTCCTCCAAATCCTCCCAATCTTTATATATTCCTTTTCATGATTCTATGCTAATGCTCTGAGGAACTGAAGAGTATGTTATCATGCAGCAAGGGAATGATGTGGCTCTAGGAAGGTGTCCGTGGAATTCCTCGGCAGTCAGTGAGCCTGTTTCCATGATATACTTAGGCATAAGCATGCTAGCAGTGATGGTTAAAGTAGTTGGCAGAAGTAATTATCTTTGCTTTTCTATTCATTCTTGGCAGTGTTATTGTTGTTACGGTGGATCCTCCATGCCTGCAGGCTCTACATCCATGTATTTAGCCCCTCAAGGGTCAAATATATTTACCCCTATGCTCTGAACATCTACAGACACTAGTAGGTGATGCCCAAGCAGTAGATGATTTCTTGTCTTGATTCCCAAGCAGTAAATTATAACAACTACTTGTATAGTGTCTACATTATATTGGTTACTATAAGTAAACTATAGATGATTTAAAATATACAGGAGGGTATGTGTAGGTTATAGGCAATTACTACACCATTTAATGAAGCATGGTAAAAGTATGGTGAATGTTGGGCTGGGGATTTAGCTCAGCGGCAAAGCGCCTGCCTGGCAAGCGCAAGGTCGTGAGTTCGGTT
>NW_004955406.1:36462985-36548777 GCF_000276665.1 Chinchilla lanigera | reverse complement strand
AATACTGTGAGAACAAAAAAAGTATGGTGAATGTTTATTTATTTATTTATTTATTTTTTTGGTTTTTCTCCAGTACCAGGGACCGAACTCCCGACCTTGTGCTTGCCAGGCAGGCACTTTTGCCGCTGAGCTAAATCCCCAGCCCCTGAATGTTTAAATTAACAACAAAAATTATTACAGAAAAGACACATTGTCATTAACTCCCTACGAAATACTTCTCCTCTCTTTGACAGTTATCCATAGTTCTTATCACTTTCTGAAGCAGTTCTGGAAGTCCTCTTTTGAGAGTATCAATTCAAAGCATTTATGGAAATTTCTGTTAAAAAAAAAGATTATGATGTGTCTTCACCCACCTACTCACCAGATCTGTTACTGAGCAACTAACTTTTGGCTCTTTCCCAAAGTCAAAATGACCATGAAAGGTAAATGTTTTGAATCCATTCAGGACATAGAGGCAGTCACCACGGTGCCACTAAAGACACAAAAGGGGATTAATGACAATGTCTTTTACTGTAATAAAGTTTTAAAATGTAAACCTTCACCCTATTTTTCGATAATATCTCATGCGCAAGGGACTTGAACATCAGCAGATTTTGCTATCCTCAAGGCCCTAGAACCCGCCCTCCCAGCTGCACCCGCCGCAGGTACCAAGGGACAACTATACTGTACTGTTTTGTAGCTGGGTCTGAAGTTTCTCCCTGTGCACTCAGACCAGTGGGAACACAAAGATAAATAGGACACAGCCCCTCTAAATAGCTTTCCCTGGAGCCTTGTCCTTGGCCTATGCTCAGAGGCCCTGTGACCTTGGCGGGGAGAAGGTTACATTTTCACTGACTTCTCACTGCAGTGCAGTATTTCCTTCAATTATGAATGGTGATGACAAGCCACAGTAGCACTGGCTACACTTACGGCTGTCACCAGGAGAAATCAGGTATTTTCATATATGACAGCTATTGCACTTGTCTTCAAATAGTGTTCATACATATCACCACTTTGAAATAATGGGACTACTTTGACCTACCACTAGATCTTCTATTTATTTATTTATTTTATTTATTTATTTTTTTTTTTTTGGTTTTTTCTCTGGTACCAGGAACCGAACTCACGACCTTGCGCTTGCCAGGCAGGCGCTTTGCCGCTGAGCTAAATCCCCAACCCCGTAGATCTTCTATTTAATACATCAATAAAAAGGCACATGTGTTACCCCATGAAATATATGTTTTAACAATTTGGTAACTGTATGTGGTGGTTTTTGATATCTGCCTGTGTATTTTGCCTTGTTCTAAGAGGCTGCCAGAGGAGTCCAAGGCACACACAATGGTTGGGAACCCTTTTAGATTTCTAGCCTCACGTGGGAACTCAGGGGCCCAGCAATCACATTGGTGCAGACCTGGAAATGCCAGGAGCTGAGCCACGCAGGCTGGGCTTGAATGAGGCTCAGGGTTGGCTTGTGGGAAGGACCCTTCGGCTGTGCTGGGGTGAGAGGAGGAGGAAGAGGCAGGATGACATGAACGAGGAAGAGTGGAGGAGTCCTGGGCAGAGGGAGGAGCCTTGGTTGCTGAGCCTTGCTATTCTGAGGCCTGTGGGTACTAGGGGCAATGTGGGTCATGTGCTCACTGTGTAGACCATGTATGTTTATGGGGACAAGGTAGCTGGGGAGGATATAGTTTGAAGAAGAAAATTCAGTAGATGATAGAATGTTTAAAAATAACTTTATTGCCACATAAATAGCATACAGTAAGCTACATGCCCCTGCTTAGGTTTGATGTAGGTACATACGGTGCCAACACGACAATTCAGATAGCAGGCTCATCTGTCCCCCTCAGAACCGCTCCTGCCCCTCTGTCCCCAGCAACAGCTCCCCCTCTTCTTCCATAGGACTTAGTTTGCTTTCGCAGAAATGGGTACAAATGCAAGCATATGCCATGTACTCTATCTGAC
This sequence comes from Chinchilla lanigera, assembly GCF_000276665.1. NCBI lineage: Eukaryota > Metazoa > Chordata > Mammalia > Rodentia > Chinchillidae > Chinchilla > Chinchilla lanigera. The sequence goes on along the minus strand of NW_004955406.1, from coordinate 36,546,836 downwards.
TGGCTTCTTTCTCTGGGTAGAATGCATTTGAGATTTATTCACCTTGGTGCGAAGTGGCAGTTCATTCTGTTTTGGTTTTTTTGTTTTGGTCTCCTGAGAATTCTTTATTACAGCACTGTGCACTTCGAAAAGGGAAACAACCAGCTCTTGTCTTCATAACAGAAAACTTTAAAAAGGAGTAGGATTTGCAATTCTTATCAAATGGGAATAGGGGTTAAAAATTGTTGAGAAACGCTATTCTGGAGTGTGGTCAGAGTGCATTCCAGCCCAAGATGTTCTTACCGTCAGTGCTAAATTTGAGCACATTTGGAAATATTTTGGACCTGAAAGAAGGCAGGACGTCAAAACCCCCACTGCAGCTCAGCGGCGTTCGCGACCGCAGGCTCGCGGATGAAAGGCCTGGGAGGCGCTGCCTAATGAAGTGTTCAGAAAGCATTTTGCGTGTCGTCTGTTTCCCTGCAGCCTCCTCTCTTGGTAGATAAGGGGCGAGAACTATTTCCCATGTTGCATACATGGGAAATGAGGTGTAGGGAGTTTCAGAGAATTATTAGCCAAGATCACAGTGTTGTCAGGAGCAGCCTGAGGTAAAAGCCCTTGATCCCTGATCCCCGAACCTCAATCCCAGCCCGGGTAGTAGGCAGGGCTTGTGGTTTGAGAGAAAAATGCAGTAATTTCACTTTCACTTTTGTTCTCATTTCGATTGTGGTAGATTCTTCAGTTTGGAGGAGTTAAGAGTTTTCTTTTCCTTCTTTCCTTTTAAAACTCCCCCCCCCCCTCCATTGGTAAACACCGTCATGTGTGTTGACCCTTCGGCTGAGTCCAGCTCTCTAATGCCTGTTCTGGGCACTGAGGAGACACTGGGTTGGTTAAATCCCGGAGGTTACTGCAGAGTGTAAGGGACAAAAGGCGCAAAGGAGAATTAAGTTAACTGAGGTGGGGGGGGGGTCATGGAAGATTTGAGAAGTGGGCTTTATTTGTCTTCTCTCCCGGGAAAGTGCACATATACACACAGGCATACAATTTTGCAATGATTTCAGGGTCTTCATACCCTATCCCAAGCTTGTCTGTGGGACTGTCCTCTCAGCTGAGTATTTTTGGCATGAAATGAAATAATAATGGCTTGAAGGAAACACAAAGCTGTGTCACTGAATAGAGAGATTAGCGGTTATATCCAAATAGGCCAGAGGATCTGGAGTGTGGGTGGCACTGGTAGTGTTCTGACAGACGGGCTTAGAGTCAGGACTAGAGTGCTGATCTCTAGAAAGACAGGGTTTAGCAGTGGGAAAGGCAGAGGAAGGCGGGGAACGAGAGCTGTAGGAGAATGCGTCAATCTGAGCAGTCCTGTTTGGCCGCAGGACAGATAAAGAGAAGAGGAATCTTCACAAACAAGCTGAGAATGGAGGGCAGGGGTCATATTGTCAGTGGTGTTGGATATAAGGTGAGCAGCCTCTTCTTCATCCCCTCCCCCAGGAAAATATCCTGCAACTTCTTTTTCTTAGCTGCTTTTTAGTTGGGGCATTTTTCCAGTGTGTATGTATGAGTAATATAAGTTTATTGTAATGGATTAAGGAAGTTATAAAAGCATTCTCATGTGATCTGATTTCTTTTTTCACCCTAAGGGACAGTCTTTTTTTTTTATATATAATCTGATCTTTTAATAATTGATACATTTTTCCTAGCTTGTGAACATTTTCTTTTTACCCCTGTTCCAACTCTAAACCGCCACCCCAGTTATAAACTACACTACGACTTATACTACAACTCTCTTCTAAACATTCTGTTCAACATTTTTCTTTAAAATTTAAAAGTGCATTATTTCCCTCAGATACGTAGAGGAAGAATTATTGGGTTGATGTATATGAACTAAAAAACTGAGTAAATAAATATTAATAAGTAGCTTGCCGAAAGGTTGTTTGCCAGCTCTCTTTATTTTATTTATGCTCACTATCATATCCTTGAAGTCTTCTTTGCAAGCCTCTTAGCTTCTTTTTACCTACTGAAGCTCCCCAAACTTCCCACTTCTGAGCCTTTTCCCACTTTGAGTAAATGTCCTACAGGTTCTCATTCAAAATTAGCTAGCATGTGGTCAGTGCCTATCATACGCCAAACACTGTGCTTCAGATTGTTAAATATAATTTTATATCTGACCACATGCCTGTCACATAATGATGAAGGTCTTCATTTTAGAGGTGTGGAAACTCAAGAGGCGCCTTACCTTCCCAACAGCGTAGCCACAGAGGCCTTGGGGAATGTCTCTACGTTTATTGCCCCAAATCTGCACCTCCAGCTTCCATCTCTCCTTCAGAGCAGCACATCTGTTCCCCAGTGTACATCTGGACTTCTGTGGACACCCCAAGCTCAGTACGTCAAAAGGCAGCTCTCAGTGCTTTCCCTTGTATCACCTTTGAGCATCATCTTCTCTTTCACCTCCTCCCACCCCTCTAGCCCAGCTCCATGCCTGGTGTTGATGCTGGCCACTGCACTGTCCCAGCTACGTGGAGATCAGTCATCAAGACCTAGGGGTTGGGTAGCTCAGTGGTTGAATTATGTGCAAAGTTCTGGGTTCCATCCTCGGCACCAAAACAAAAACAAAAATCTTTTGTTTGATTGATGTGCTTAGCGCAGTTGCAACTTATGCATTGGACTCCTCCAGCTGATTTCCTTTTTATCCTCCTCCTCACTACTGCAAGTTGAGTAAACTGAGCTCTCTAAAACTCCTCATGCCGTCTCTCAGTTTAAAAACTATCATTGGTTCTCCTTTACCTTTAAAGGAGAGGGCACTGCGGTTTCCAGCACCTCCCAGCTACCCCTCCAGCTCCTTCCAGCCCTGCCTCTTCTGCATGTCCACACTCTACCTGCAGTCAGGATGGGATCCTGGCTAAGTCTTGCCTTTCTGTTTTGCCCCAGTACACTCCCCCCGCCCCTTCTCCTAGCCAACTCCTATTGTCTTTCAAGACCTGGGTGAGGTGTGAGGCTCTGGGTGCTTTTGTTTCCTCTCCTCCCCCAACCACCTTTAATTAACATGGCTCACTCCTTCATAAAAATGATCAGATCTTATTTGAATCATCGGATTATTCTCATGTTTTCCCATTTCCCTCACTTAAATTTTAGGCCAAGCCCGAGTCATCTCTGTAACCCCACCGATGAAGACAGCCCTGGGCACGCAGCACATGCTCAGTAAAGGTTGAATTCATGCTGGCCTTTCTCTCTTTGTGGCCTTGGCCCACTTAGTCATCTTTTAGTCACTGTCTTGTCTGTCAGGGCAAAGCAAAAAGAAGACTTTAGCAGATTGACTCTGCTAAGATGTGCTTTACAAGTCCACAGATAGGAATTAATTTCAATGTGGCATTTTGAGCAACATAGCATTCTGACAGCCCATTTTAATCGCTTAGTTTTTGCTAGTAACAATCCTCTCTCCTCTGAGATGGTTGTGGCCTGAGCAGCTCTGCCCCATGGGGTTGGTGCTGGGCTAGAGGATCCAGCAAGCCCTTCCTTGCTCCATGGGGAGATGAGCTGCCCCACCCTGTTTCCACTGTGTCCTGGTCTGGCCTAGGTTCATACCCCTGGGGCCTGGCGGCTCCACATGCACTGAAAGCCACAGTTCGCATCATATTTGTTCCCCAGTCACGGGGCCAACCAAGACTCAGGTGGGGGAAATACATTTTTTTTTTTTGCAATATTGAGGATGATGCCAGGGAATAATGAACTGTATCCCCAGCCCCTTTTTTACTTTTTAATTTTGAGATGAGATCTTGCTAAATTCTCCAGATTGGGCTCAAACTTCGGATCCTCCTGCCTCAGCCTGCCAGTGTTGGGAGTACAGGTGTGCATACTTCTCGAATATTTACTGCGAAGTACAGTTCTTGACTTTTTTCCAAGGCACCATCTTATTTGCAGAAGGCAAATGGAGCTCAGATGGAAATGAGTATGGTAATTCTAGAAAGTAAAAGTGAATGTGAAAATTCTCAGTGTGAGGAGAATGAGACTGCTAGGCTAACTGACATAAAAGTAAAGACTAAAGATTTTTATTTTTTAATTAAAAAATTTTATTTTAAAGAGTATAAAAAATAATTTTAAAAAACTAGAAGTGGTACAGAATTTCACAAAACTAAGGATTTTAATAATGTATCAGAATTGAGAGTGTTGCGGATCCATGTTGGTAAACAAACAGTAGGAGCTGGACAAAAGCTTCATTGAAAAAGAGGGGAATGTAGTGGTACATCTTTTAATCCTAGCATTGCAGAGGCTGAGGCAGGAGGATCACTGTGAGTTTGAGGCCAGCCTGGGCTACACAGTGAGTTCAAGGCCAGCCTGCACTAAATGAGACACTGGTTAAAAAAAGATAGTTCTAAGCTAGTGATGGCAAACTTTTCAGAGACCGAGTACCCAAACTGCAACCCAAAACCCACCTCTTTATGACAAAGTGCCAACACTGCAATTAAACCTGAATATTCCATGCCTGGCTGCTGGGGCGATGCTGGGGGTGAGTCGGCTTCCATGCGGACAGGGGGCTCTGTGTGCATGCTGTGGCACACATGCCATAGGTTCATCACCAGTGTTCGAAGCCTTTGCCATGTGACTTATATTAATACAAGGAGTGGAGGCAGTGTCCTTAAAGGTTGATACTGTAGCGGACTCACCTGAGGCACAAAAATTGAAGACACACACCATGAAAGAATGCCTGTGTGATGAGAATCTTGTGTTTGCCCATCTTCCCTTCCACACCGCTCACCTCCCTACCCTGCCTTCTCTCCGGGAGCCCCAGCAGATGGAGGGAAGGGAGAGACTTATTTCCTGGAGATGGTGTCACCTCAGCCTGACTCTGTCCTAAACTGAAGGTCCCTGTCCTCCAGCTGTGGCTCCTCTGCAGGCTGGTGAGGATTCCAGGGACCACACCTTTCCTGCATTGCTCACATTGGACAGCACTGCGTACCAGCCCCACGAGCCTGCATACTTCTGGGAAGTTCCCTGAACTCCATCTACATTTGTAAGTCATCTCTTGGTTAAATCTTCTTTGTTTTTTTTTTTTTGTTGTTGTTGTTTTTGGAGGTGGTCTTGGGGATCAGCCCCCTCCCCTGCCTTTGCTTGCTGGGCAAGTCCTGTGCCATTAAGCTGTACCTGCAACCCGTCCTCTGTGTTATGCAGAGTTGAGGATGTGATCTCCTGTCTGCTGCGACTCACAGTGGTCACATTTGAATGATAGAAAACCATGATTTATTGGAAATTCCCCTAGTGTTTCACATTGGGCATTGCTAGTACAGTAGATCAGTACTCTCTGGATAGTTACATCATTGTCACACTCATTGACTTTCCAGTAAAAGCTCTTCTGCCTGCTATTAAATTTTCGCATATTATGCCAGTTCCTAAATGTATATTATATCTTTAATATACTAAAATTTTTCTCTTTTGCACTTCCTACCCAGAAGTAAAGCACCATTTTGATTATGCAGGAAACCATAGCATTAATTTTAAAATTCTACTCCTATCACAGGGTGGGGGGTGTTATAGCTCAGTGGTAGAGCATTTGCCTAGCAAGTGTGAGACCCTAGGTTTACTCTCTAGCAATGCAACAAATTAACAAACAAAAAATCCATTTTTTCTCCTAGAAATTAATATGCATTGTAACATTACTTACTTGGTAATTAAATGTTATATCCTTTGAATGCCTGTGAAAAACTGGCTTTCCCTGTTTTTTTCTCTATACGTAACCACGAACCCACATTCTGATTATTAACGCAGAGTAGGGTTCCAACTGGTAAAATTTAGCTAAAAGTGCTTTATATAGTCTTTACTGAGTAATAGCTTCCCAGACATGTCACCTTTTAGGTTTCGCTAAGCACAAGATACACGCAGATAAATGGGCAATAAGAATATTCTCTAATGACTTTGGAATCTGAGGTTGTTTTTTCTGCTTATCATCTGGCATTTCGTTTCCTGATGAAAACTTTGCCACAAGGCCATGCCCAAGGACATAGCTAGAGCTTCGGTTAGGCATGACAACCCCAAATTCGGCCGTGTAGCTTTGTGTGTAAGGTTGACTCCGCAGCGTTAATCCCTCCTGGTGGCTTTCTGTGCTTAGTTTGCAAAGTGCAGACAGCCAGCAATTCAGATTAATTGGAACAATAATTAAATGAAGAAGGCAACACCTGAGGAGGCAGAGTGCACAACAGCTTGGGCATGCCTCCTTGAGGAGCAACGTGCTGCAGGTAAAGAGGACAACTCACGTATCTGGGAAAAATGGAATACATTCAAAACGTGGCCCGAGCACTGTTAACTAGAGCACCCACAGCTTATTGTATGTCCTGCCTGTCCCGATAATTACCCTCATTCTCCATTTTTCAAACAGGCTTTAAGGACTCAGCACAGATACAGCTTTGGACTGGAGGCCCGGGTCTAATTCAGTGAACCTCCTTTCCAGTTACTCCATGGCCTGGCTTTTCCAGTTCCCACTTGTGAGGCCTTGGACCTCACTTTCCTCTCTTTAAATGGACACAAGGGTGTCCCAGGGGTTAAACGTGGTCACCAACAAGAAAGCACAGAGACTCCTGCCTCTCGGAAATGGCCTCCCCGGCCTGTTTCATTATCCTGTTCATTTCCTCCGCTCCAAGTTCCCAGCCTGCGGTTATCTTGTTTGCGATCTGTTCGCCTGTTTAAAACCTAACTTCCTCAGAGGTGGGACTTTGCCTGGTTTTCTTTCCGGCTGGATGGATCTCGGCAGCGCCGGGCACAGCCCCTGACACATAGCAGACACTCAGTAAACTTCTGTGGTCGCCACTTCCTCATGCACTTGTCTCTTATCATCTCCTGGCTCGGGAGCTGGCAACTGTAGCTCAAGGGTTAGGCGCTCCTTTTCTAAGCGTTGTAAGAGTGATTTTTTACACTTTTGAAGTGGTTGGGAAAAAAATAATTCATGACATCTGAGAATCATAAACTTCAAATTTCTGTGTACGTATATGAGGTTTTATTGGCACACGGGTCTGTCCATTCATGTCCAGATTGTCTGTGGCTGCTTTCAGATAATGCTGCAGAGCTGAGCAGTTGCAACAGAGACTAGGGACTGCAAAGCCTGAGGTACTGGGTGTCCTGGCCTGCAGTGTCTAAGACTAGCCTCTGTCTTAGAGGGTGAACAGAAGTTGCTTGCACACTGAGAATCTCTCTGCTTCTTTACCCTCAGTTATTCATGAGCATATTTATCCCTACTTCATTCAACCATTTATTTATTCATTCAACAAATATTCAGGGCAGCGATATAACTCAGTGGTAGAATGCCTGCCTAGCATGTGTAAAGCCCTGGGTTAAATCCACAGTATTAGAGACGGGGGGGGGGGGAGAGTGACAGAGAGAGAGAGAGAGAGAGAGGAAACCCCAAATATTTCTAAAGCATCTTCCTGTTTGCAGATACATCAAGTGGCTCAGCTTCTTTTCTTTTTTACCTCCTGTAGTTGGGGAAATATATTTCAGAGCTTTGGGGGAATATGGCCCCAGTAGTGTGACTAAATGTGAGTTAATCTATCAATCTAGGGGCTGGGGATTTAGCTCAGTGGCACAGTGACTGCCTGGCAAGCCCAAGGTCGTGAGTTTGATTCCTGGTACCAGAAAAAAACCAAAAAACAACAACAACAACAAAATCCATCCATCTATGGACCCCCATATAGTGGCCCTTTAGGAGGAAGAAATGTGTGCCCCCATGGGGCTCAGACCCTACGCCTTTGGATAATCAGTACGGAAGCCTCCCAGCAGGCTCTGGGAAGTGAAAACCCATTCCTTAGGTCAGGATCTTTTCATCCTTTCAGCCTGGGACTCACCTGGTCGTTTGCTAGGCTCAGAAGCTTTGATCTTTGCATGTGTATCTCTGGCTTCTCCACCTCACATTGTAAACGCATCTGCAGGCGCCCTCCTTCCTCCTCCACTGAGGTTTCCGTTTCCTCTGTTCCTGCTCTTAAAACGACATTAACTAAGGAAGGGGTCAGGGGAATGAGAAATAATAGCAGTCAGCATTTTTAAAGTACTCAGCAATACATTCTCCATGCTTCACATGCAGTCCTTTTTCAATCTGTAATTTTTTTTGATAAGATCTTTTCTGTAAAAGATGGATACTTTTGCTATTCTGTGTTACAGATGAAAACAATTGAGGTTCAGAAAGGTGAAGCAGTTTCCCCAAGGCAACATACCTACAAACAGAGGAGCCTGGAATTTGAACCCAGAGCTCTCGCTCATAACTACCCTATGGCCAAGCATCTCCACACAACCTCTGACTGGGTGGCAGTGTGGGTGGAAACCCAGGCCGCTTCTTGGAAAAGCCCTCAGGTACATTCCAAGGTGAAAATTGGTGGTCACCGTCAGACCAGATGTTTTGCATCTCAGGCTGAGACTTTTCTGGTAAAGGGATGCAAAGGTCAGAAACTGGTCAGGAGTCCAGCACGCTGACAAATGTGTTTTCGGCTGGTGTGGCTTGGCCATATCATTACTCTGCAAAATGAAAACATCTTGGGGCTGGACGTGCAGCTCAGGGGTGGAGCACATGGCCTCAGCATACACAGCGGCCCCAGCACCAAAGCAAACAAGCAAGCAAACAAAACATCTTGACATCTGACTACCTAGGATGTCTCTTGCTCAAACAGTGATTATCCAGAAAACCAGGGGCTGTAAATTCAACAAAACTGACCAGACCAGCAGTTCCTGGGGTGTCTGTGGAATGTTAATCATTTTACTAGGAAAAAGGAGTGGCAGGGAGGTACAGGAATGTTGAGTTAAACTTAAGCAGGGTCTCAACGATGTGGATGTCTGTGCCCCTCCCGGGGGGAGCTATGGCTTTGCCCAAAGCAGTGCCCAGCTCTGTCATCTACCAGGGGCCATCTCAGATGGGCTGAGTGTTCAGGGTACTCCACTGGGGTCAGGTTGCCCAAGACCTCATCTTTTCCCTGCCCTTCTATATAAAACACTCCAGTGACTATATACTGTCCCATGTCAAGTCACTGCTACTTCTGGGCCAAGAAGGGAAATAGATTTACATCAGGTGTCTAAGTGATAGCAAAACCTTATTAGGATACATGTTTACATTAGTGTGACAAGATTCAGTTTTTTAAGACCCTCCAGTAAAAAATCCAGTAGGGATCATATGAACCTCTCTCAGTGGTTCTGTTTTACATTTTTTTAGTTGATGCAATTATTTTTAAAACTTTTTTTTATTTTATGAAAAAATAAAACAAAATTTCAAAATCAAATAATGAGAATAACAATAGTTATTACACCATATATCATTATCTTCTAAGTAGTTACCCAGAATATAAGAGATAAACTGAAAAGATTCTTACCCTAAGAAACAGATAATAATACAAATCTTTCTTTTCAACAAACTATGATAAACTAAGTAGTATAAATGAAACCAATTAGCACATGTATTGAAATATTTTTTATTTTTTTTCTTTTTATTTTTTTTGGTACCGGGAGTCAAACTCTTGACCTCAGGCCTGCCAGGCAAGCGCTTAAGCCGCTGAGCTGTACCCCCGGCTGAAAATTCTATTTCTTAAAACAATAGAATTTGTAATTTGGGGGAGTAGTTGAACTTCTCCCTATTTCCTATTTATCGCCCTTCTATTTTGTTCTTTGTGTTCCTCATAGAAGAGAAACCTTTCGATATTTGAGCTGGTGCGTCTGACTTCTATCGCTTAGGCCCAGTTCTGATGCTCACAACATTGCGGAAGACCTCAGAATCCCAGATGTGCAAATGCTGTGTGAAGTACATATTTCTGTGACTCAGATGTGAGAACGGCGGCATGGCTCTGGTAAACACGGGAATGTGTGGAATTTACTTGTATTTTGCAGGAAATAAGGTGTCATTGTTAGAATAGTTTCCTGTCATAAAAAATTCTCTAATTTAGTTTTAAAATAGCAACCTCAGATGTTTTTGACTCAGAAATCTGTAGGAAATCCAAAATTGTATGGTTTTTTCTTTTTCTTTTTGGGAGAAAGAGTTATCCAGATATTCCACAGATAAGAAATCAGATGCTTCTGGCCCCAGTAGTGCATACTGAAGTGATGTGTCTTTTTATCACATTCATATATGAAGGTGGCTGACACAGAAAGCAGGAAACTCTGCGTTCAATCTCCGGTCTTGACCACTGGAAACCTCAGGAAATTTAAAATCATAATCTGTGGCCAGGACAAGTGGTGCTTGCCTGTAATCCCAGCGCTCTGAGAGGCTGAGGCAGGAGGATCAAAAGTTTGAGCTCAGCTGGGGTAACTAAGTGATTTAGTGAGACCCTGTCTCAAAATTTAAAATTGTTTTTAAAAGTTGTGGATGTAGCTCAGTATGAAGACCCTGAGTTCAGTGCCCTCTACTGCAAACAAATAGAAAATCATAGTCTGTGGCTGTGAAGCAACCATTTTAGCTGAAGCTTCTTTGGCTTGTGCCTTATTACAAGCTTACCATTAAAACCAGAGTACAGCAAAGCTAGGTGTGGTGGCATATACCTGTACTTCTAATGCACTCTGGAGGCTAAAGTAGGAGGATCCTGAGTTTGAGGTCAGCCTGGGCTACATGGTGAGACCTTGCTCAAAAAACCCGAAAACAAACCAGAGGAGAGCCTATTCTTTTGTTATAAATAACTAAGTTTTTTCACCTAGCAAAAAAGTAATTTTTATATGTAAAACTAGTTTATCCTTAGTTCCTTTACATACAGTATGAGGAAAATAAATACTTCCTACTTTTCAGTGTGGTTCCAGAAGCTAATTTTTTTTTTTTTTTTTGGTACTGAGAATCAAACTCAGGACCTTGTGCTTGCCTGGCAGGCACTTATACTGCTGAGCTATGTTCCCAGCAAGAAGCTAAATATTAACTGTGTACAGTGGCACATTCTTGTAATCTCAGTACTCTGGGAAGCTGAGGCAGGAGGATCACAAGTTCAAGTCCAGGCTGAGAAACTTAGTGACTTAGCAAGACCCTCCTAAAAGGAAAAAGTTAAATATTGAAAATTCAAAACCTAATCAGAAGGGCCTAGGGATATATAGCTTAGTGGTAGAATGCTGACTGAGAGGCCTGGGATCAATTTCTAGTACCATAAAAGAAAGAAAGAGAAAAAAGCAGACAGACTGCGGGAGAGGAAGTGCTTCTGCTGTGGGCAGGGACCAAGAGCCCGGCTGCTTTACGGGGAGCCTAAAATCAGAAAGGCTGCATTCCCTGTGAGTTACTGGATGCTAGGCTGTGTTCTCAGGATTCAAACCCAGACCCAGTTGCCTTCTCTTGCCTTAAAAAAAATTACTAAGGTACAACACAGAGAGTACAATACTCATCATTTAGCAACTTGCAACATGCAATTCCACATTGATGACATTGTGCAGCCATCACCACCGAGGGTTCCAGAATGTTCTCAGCAACCGGGAAAGGAAAACCTGGTTGGTTAACTCATCCTTCCCCTTGTTTCTCTCCCCTTAGCTTTCTGTCCATATGGATGTGTTTATTCTGGAAATTTCACACGTATAAAATCTAAGCTATGTGGTCTTTTGCGTCTGGCTCCTTTTGCTTTTCATATAATGAAATATAATACTTTGAAAGTTCACTCACGCTATAGCGCATATCAGGGCTTTGTTTCTTCCTGTGCTGCTGTACGGGTGTAGCTCATTTTGCTTAATTACACATCAATTGACAGACACTGGTTGTGTCCACATTTTGGCTGTTGTAAGTAAAACTATATGAATCTCTATTTGTAAGTTTTTACTTGAATACCTATTTTTAATTCCTTAGGGTCTGTTCCTCACTGGTTCGAAAGATAATTCTAATTTAACTTCCTGAAGAACGACCAAACTGTTCTTCATTTGTCTTAATTTAAATTCCTTTCTAAAAATAAAAATTTTGTCTGGGGATACAGTTACAGTGGTAGAGTTTGTGTGAGAGAGAGGCCTTGGGTTCAATCCCTAGCACTAACACAAAAATAAAAATAAAAATAAAAATGCACTACAAAATTGCTAAAAGAATGATTATATTCTTAGGCTGAATAGCACAAGTTTAAGAGGCTTCCTTGAATTCAAAATCCGTTCACAATACTTTGCTTGATGAACAAGCAATCACAAGTCACTTAGACTTATTTGATCCCTGCCATGGTTGGCTTTTTCCTAAAACGTTTGGCCTTTTACAAAATGCAGCACCTTTTAAGAGGATGGTTATAAATAGATTATACCATCCCTGTCCCTTTGGTTTTGTACTTTTTCTGGGTCAAACAGAAGCTCTAATCTCTTTTGTGATTTGTTGAATGGGGAGTAATCCAAAGCAAATCTGAGTTAGCTATTCATCTTCTGTTTTATGTTTACTTTTGCTTAAATATCATGGCTCCCCAGTGCAGCGTAAAAGAGAAATGAAATGATTACAGACAATGCTGACAATTTCCCAGCATCAAACTCGTTGGCAACTGTCCTTGTCCTGCTAAAAACAAACAAACGAACGAACAAATGAAGAGTGGGGTGTTTTTTATTTTGTGGTACTAGAGATCGAACCCAGGGCCTTTGCACTGTGCTACAGCCCTACCCTCCCACCTTTGCTCTTCAAATATTTTTTTTTAAATTTTGAGACACAGCCTTGTTAAGTTGCCCAGGCTGGGCTTGAACTTTCAGTCCTCCTGCCTCAGCCTTCCAGCATACTGGGATGCAGGTGTTTGCCATCATGCCCAACAGAAGGGGAACCAGACACAGTGAAAGCCACACTGCTCTTCCTACCTCAGGCTGACCCCAACACTGAACACGCTTGTCACCGGAATGTAGCCCCCCACCCTCACATACAACTAAGCGACTCTCTGGAGGACACTGACTGCGTGTCCCATAGGCAGGTCCATTCTGACACTAACTACCTGGAGTCACTTCAGGTCCCACAGGTGAGGGCTCAGTCCCACAAGTCTGCCTCTACTCTGCTGCCAATGGCACGCAGCAAGTTGTCTCTGATTTCCCACCGATTTTCTAGGCCGGCCCGCAGAACACAGGGACAGGTTTGCACTTACTTGGCTTTTTAATGAAGAGTGTAATGAAGGGTATAGGAGCGGAGCCTGATGATAGAGGCGCATGAGGCATGGCAGCAGAGAGGGGTGCAGAGCCCTCATCCTGACGGGCATGCCACTCTAAGCATCTCCTCCAGACCCTGTCCTGAGGGTGTTTATGGAGGCGTCATTATGTGGCGGGATGAGTCACATCCTTGGCCATTAGTGACTGACTCAGCCTTCAGCCCTTCTTCCTTTCTGAGGTGGAGGCGGGGGGTGAGGGCCGAAAAGTCCCTTGGGCATCAGTGCCCTTAAGAGAGACCAGAGAAAAAAAAAAAAGAGAGAGAGAGACCAGAGAGCCTCCCCATGAGTTCAGGAGCACACCCTGTGCTCGGAGCCTGGCAAAAAGCCCATACACATCCCTGTTATCATCCAGTGTCACCTGGGGTCCGTCTAGCCTGTGGCTGTCTAGGCAGCGTCCCATTCCCTTGTCTCCCCTCTGCTGCCCTGCTTCCCCAGCGCTTCCCAGGTTGGACAAAATAGCTTCGAAAGTGTTTTTCATGAGAGAGAGATCTGCTGTTCTCCAGCATTAGAGCCAAACCATTCAGCAGTTGGGACAGCACTCGCATTCAGACGGCACCCAGGTCCTGAGCACTGTGTGTGTGTGTGTGTGTGTGTGTGTGTGTGTGTGTGTCCAGGGGCCCCGCCCCCTCACCGGTCTAGCTCCTGCTGTGCTGACTGGGGCATGGGGATGTCCTGGGGCTCTGGAGTTGGGGTCAGGGAGGCATTGGCCTTAGGACAAGGTGCTCGGCTGGCGACTATTTACCAGCTGATACAGAAATATTGCAATACCTTAGCAGCTGGCGTGGTTGTCCAGAGGCACCAGGAGGTTGCTGTTCCTAGAAACTGTGATGCTGCTCCCCTCCCACACCAGCTGTGACCAGAACTCTTCAGGATCTAGCTTCTGCTGTCCTACCCGACTGCCTTTCCACAGCAGAATGTTTCCACTTTTTCTTCTATAGAAGGCATTATTCCGCCTGCTCACCCCAGCCTCCGACTGTGAAGAGGCACGCTGTGTATCAGGTGAGGAAGTTTACTGTCGGGACGAGCAGTTCCTTGCATGCCCAGGAATTCCCTACTTGAAATCACTAGAGTTTGTTTCTTTTCTCTAAACCGCCAGTTGCACTTGGTCATTGTCTTATCTAGTAACCATGTTCTTTTAATGCCTAAAATAATCCACACTCTTGCCCCTGTACAAGGGGAAAAAATATCATGCAAGTGACTTTAGGATCCTACGCCATGCCTCAGAATCATACCCAACATTTTTTTCTATTTCTTCTTCTTCTCCTTCTTTGTCTTTGGTGGTACTGGGGATTGAGGTCAGGGCCTTTACTAAGAGCTGCCTCCTTACCCCTTTTTTAAATTTTTATTTTGATGCAGACTCTTGCTCAGTTGTCCAGGCTGTACTCTAACTGGTGATTCTCCTGCCTCAGCCTCCCAGAGTGCTGAGTTTACAGCTGTTTTTCACCATGCCTCACAGATTGCAGCTTCTTTTCATCCCTTTCTCTCCATGCAGGGGATGATGGACTCTCCCCTAAATCCACCTGCCGATCACCACCTCCACCTCACAGGTCCAAACCCTCCCTTATTGAAACCCCATCCCACTGTCACTTAGCGTAACTCCAGTGTCACATCTTCTCCTTTCCTGGAAGCCGTGGAGGGAGCATGTGACCTCAGCTGAGTGCCAGCCTTTGTTTGGGAGTAATATGGGAACCTGAAGAGAAACGGCGGCCATCGGCGCTGCAGCTGGCCTGGCCGTTTATTCTGCAGTAGAGAAACCTTTGGGGACAGTTGCAGTGTGGGAACAGGGCCATGGGTCCCAGGGCCCCAGGAAAGCACCCTGAGCACTGTGGGTTAAACGCTGGCTCCCCTCTTTGGATTTCTCTTCTGCTGGGGACAGTTTATTCCCGTTTAGCTTAGTTTGAGTTGGGTGCCACCAAGCCTGGTAGTAATTTCTTTAATCACATTTCCTTCCCTGCTTTGCTCCAGTTTGTTACCTCCGTGGGGTGGCCCCACGCCTTCCTGTGTAATTTGGAGTCTGGGAGCCCTGCGCATGGGCCTCCTGCTGCCTGTCGCTTGCCTCCCCTCTGTGGGGGGCAGGAAGGAGGTTTCGCCAGGAAGCCCATGCCTTCCCCACACTCAGGTGGCTCCAGCCTTCTCAGGGGAGCTGGCCTGTCCCCAGCACCTCTTCACGCCCCTCCATTTAGCCTTACAGTTGGCCTCCCAGATGGCTGCTGGCAGCAGTCCGCCAGGACCTTACCCTTGAGAGGTGTGTGTGTTTGGACGGGTGGCCGTGTGCCCCTCTTCTTTCATACTGTATTAGCAATGCTAGCAATGCCCTGCATCGTGAGGCCGAAGTGAAATAGTGCATGTGCAGCTTCCGCAGCTGGGCATGGTGGCATACACTGGAATCCCAACACTCTGGGAGGCTGAGGCAGAAGGACTGTAAATTCAAGTCCAGCCTGGGCAACTTAACAAGTTAGTAAGATCCTGTCTCAGAATGAAAAAACAGCCGAGGATGTAGCTCAGTGTGAAGTGTTTAATACCCAGCACTGCAAAGAAAAAAAAAAAAAAAGATTAGCTTTGACTAATAGCATTTCCTTTGTTGGGCTCCTTTCATGTACAATGTGCTTTAAATATCTCACCCAGTGGAGCTGATGTCTCATTTTATACTTGCAGAAAAGAGGCTCAGGGAAGGTACAATGTGGCTGGTGGGCCAGGCAGGGGCACCGCAGGTCCCACACTCGGGCAGCCTGGTGGTGTTTGACACTTATCCCGCCGTACTAGGCTGCCTTGTCTGAACCATTTCTCTGCCCTGGCACCTAGGACACAGCCTGGGACACGAGATGCGCTGGCTGATGCATGGATGCCTTGCCTCTGCACCGTGACGGTCCCTTTGTTGTCTGTTGGCCTTTGGAGTACTGGCTCTCATTGTACTCCGCTCCGCTCATTAGCATGCTGCTTCTTGTCCTCAAGCCTTTGTTCCGGGGTTGCCAGTCCCCCGGCCAGACAGGAATTTTCAGAAGGCCTGGATTGCCTGGCATTCACTTGTGCAAGGAGCTGAGCTCAGTAGGCTGCAGCCCCCGTAGCACTGTTCAGAAAGATTGTTTGGAGCATCCAAGGTTGGAGAATCTCGACTTTCTCTTAAAGATTCAAACATCAGGTGCGCACTTGGCTCACTGGTCCTTCCTAATTAGGATCAAATTGTGAAGCCCTCATCACACTGGCATTGCAGCCAGACGAACCCACGGCGCATGCAAGTGGCTGCGGCTGCATTTGTTTTGGAGGCTGCATGGTGCAGAGGAAAGAGCCCTGAACTTGGAGTTTCAGTCACGTAGCCCCTGCTCCTCCTCCTCCTCCTCCTCTGTTTCCTTCTTTCTTCTTGACCACATCCTTCTTCTCCTTTGCCTCCTCCTCCTTTTTTTCCTTCTTCAGTTCTGGGGATTTGGCTCAAGGCAAAAGGCCCCAAATTCAATCCCCAACCCTTTTAAAATTTTGAAACACGATCTCAATATCCAAATTAACCAGACTGTACTTGAATTTGTGATCCTCCTGCCTCAGCCTTCCAGATTGCTGGAATCACAGGTATTTGCCACTGTTCCAGGCTTCACAAAGCTTTTTGAGCCTTGCCACCTCACTTAAAAAGGCAGGTGGATGCTGCAGGCCCCAGGGACTCCGAGCCTGGTGACAATGAGGAGGCAATTCATCTTGAAGGTGTTATTATTTGAGAAAATGATCAAAATAAGAAGCATCCAGCTTGGCATAGATCCTAGTTACTTGGAAGGCTGAGGCATAAGGCTCAGTTCAGGGTCAGCCTGGGTGACTTAGCAAGACCCTGCTTCAAAATGAAGTAAACCAGCAGAGCTGGGGATGTAGCTCAGCACTCCTTGAGTCCAATCCCCAATCCTCATTACCCACAACCCCCCCAAAAAGCGGCATCTGAAAAGTTTATTAGTGGAAAATACAAGTTGAATATAGAATCTGAGTTGCGAATTTTATTTATGTAATTAATTAATTTTGCAGCGCAGGGGTAGAATCTAAGGCCTCTACCACTTGCCCAAAATGCTCTGCCACTGAGCCATACCCCAAGCCTGAGTTACTTATTGATTGATTGGTTGTGGTACTGAGGATTGAGTCCAGAGCTGAACCAAACTAAACCGTACATTCCCAGCATTTCTTGTTTTTATTTTGAGACAGGATCTCCCTAAGACTCAGACTGGGATTGAATTTACAGTCCTCCTGCCTCAGCCTCTGAGAATGCTGGGATTGCAAGTGTGTGCCAGTAGGCTAGCTGTCAGCTCACTTTTAAGTAGCATAAATGTGTTGCACAGGCCTCTAGATAGACTCAAGAGTGGTAGGGTGTGATCTGTGGCCTTGCAAGCTTAGCCCTTCCAGGGAGTTCTCCAGGCTGTCCTTCACTGGACCTTCTCCATTTGTGCTTGTCCTTCAAAAGACCCAGCTTTAAAATTATTCAGAAATAACACATATTCCTGGTTATGTCTACTTTTTTTAAAATTTAGTTTTTGGTGCTAGGGGTGGAACCCAAGGCTTGTGTAGGCTGGGCATGTTCTGCCCCAACCCTCACACCAGCCCTGGGTCTTTTCCATGGATGATGGTTCTGAGGGTGCCGCTTTCTCCTTTGTAGCGGGGCCCAGCTTGCTTCAGTAGCAGAGACTGAGAGTCCCCGGCCTCGGAGCAGCCTCCTGCACTGTCACCGACAGTTCCTCTCACACTCCATGGTCAGGGAATGTGTTCGCTCGCAGACGCCTCTAAAAATAATTTTGAAAAATTATGTGCTCTTTTGCATATGTTTGGTGAACGTTGAACATTTTGAATAAATTTAAATGCCAAATTTTGAAAATATATGCTGAGTCCGTTGTATCCCCTGTTTAAAGGTTTTCAAGTAAGGGTAACTCCTCCCCTCCCCACAAGGAGCGGTATCTGGAGACATTTTTGGTGATCACAACAGTGTGTATGTGCACACCTGTGTGTGCACACGTACATGTGCACGGTGTGTATGTGTGTGTGCAAAGGCCAGGTATGCTGCTCCACACGTTATAATGCACTAGACAGGAAGTTACAAGCAGCAGTTCTCCGGCCCAAAATGACCACAGTGCCGAGACTGACACTTTGGTTTGACTGTTTCCAAAGGAATCTGACTTTCACAATGATTTTGCACTCATGAGCATAATGTAAAAAAACACACAAACTCTTCTGAATATTGTTCCTTTTTCTCCTTGAAATCTTATTTCCATTCTCTTTTTCCCAGAGAATTTTATCCTAAGGAAATATATTTATGCTTGAAAGCCTTATTAATTACCATTTAATTTTCAGGTGCATACTGTGTATGTAAATTGAAAAATTATTTTGAAGTATGCTATGACTAGAAGGTTCTAGAGGTTAACATTTTCCTCCATTTTGAGGTATCATTTGAAATTGATCAAAATAGCCTAAATATACTACACTTTACAGATGAGTTTTAAATACAGAGAAAGCTATTGATTGAAATTCTCTTTATCTCTCATTTTTGGAGTACTGGGGATTGAATCCAGGGAGTGCTGAGCTCTATTTCCAGCCCTTTTTATTTTATTTTGAGACAGTGTTTCACTGAATTGCCCTGGCTGACCTGGAACTTATGATTCTCCTGCTTCAGCCTCCCAAGTAGCAGAGATTATAGGCATGCACCACCATGCCCAGCCAAAATATGTCTCTTAAGGGGATGAACTGGGCAGGAGACTCCGGAACCTGGAAATACTCTTTGCTGAGGTGGAGGCTGTTGTCCTTGGGTGGGGTGAGAGCTGAGGGAGGTAAGCAGAGAACCTTCTGTTGTGAGTCATTCCCTCTGAACGGGGGTAGCAAGCGAGAGTCAGCATATTTTCCCATGATGATTAATTTCAAGGAAGGAAACATATGGACGCTGAGGATTTTGAAATGGATTTTCTTAAAACTCTGTGCCCACGTTCCCTCTGGAAGGTCTTCATGTTCCCCCGGAGGAATTTGTCTATCAGCTTGATTTAACTTGTTCTGGTTCTCCGGGTAGCTAAGCAACTCTTTTCTTGTAAATGCTTCAAAAGGTTTGCGAACACTGCTAACACATGTTAAGGAAGGCTAAGCCAGTGTAGATTATAAATATTTGATAAGTCAAACAAGTAGAATTGCTCACAGGAGGCATAACTAATGGAGGCTGGATAGACTCACAGTCATGCGCTCGTTTTCGAGCCGCACACAAGACCCTCAGCCACTCTGCCCCATTCCCTGCCTCCAGCAGCTGTGTGACTGGAGGCCAGTTGTTGCCTGCCCTGACCCACAACTTTCTCACCCACCCATTGGGACTAGAAGTAGATTTCTCATTCACTTGTGAGATTTAAATGAGGTTATTCATACAAAGCACTCAGTACAATGCCCAGCGCATACTATTAGGTATTATCTTTAAATATTACAGAGGGCTGGGGATGTAGTTCACTGGTAGAGGTCTTAGGCTCAATCTCCACCACCACGAAAAACAAACAAAACAATTGGCGTCTTTAGATGTGATAGTATTTGCTTATTCAGGAATGAAGACTGGCAAGGTGCTGGAATGATGATTTCAGTCTCATTTGTGCACAAGCTGTTGCAGGCCACCACGCTGATGGTGCCGCAGCCTTCGGTCTTTGCTATTCCTGTGGAGTTCTGGAAGCCCAAGGCTTAGCCCATCACTGTCCTCTCATTTCCTTCAGCCTCACAAGGACAAATGTAAACACAGAAAGAGCACTGTCCAGAAAGGAGAAATTCTGTCTGAAGTGATTTTTTAATATTCTCAGGACACTGTCTAGGAGTTGCATGGTGTAGATGAACCACATTCGGGATCCTATGGGGTCCCTTGCCCGGAATCTATGTAAAGTCATTCCTTCAAGTAACAACCCCAAAGTACCTTAATCCTTGTACCGACAACAGTGCTATTGGGTTACACACTTTTAATCCCACAGGAGTTGTCTCTTAACATTAAACTGTCCAAACAGTATTTATACCAGCAACTGCCCTGCAAGATCACTTAACCCTGCACCGCCGTTTAAAAGTAGTTAATGACAGAACCAGCAAGACTGGCTCCTTATGAATGATCACATAAGTTCGACCTGTGCTGTCATGGTTTATGGAGGAAGGCAGTTTGTCCATACCCTGCTTCAACCACAGCAGGTAATTTGAAATGAAATGAGACAGTTTCTACAAGCAGATTGATTTGGGAATCTCGCCTGTTCTTCCCTTTGACCCTTGACAAGTTGACACTACAAAGATTGTGACTTTAAAAAATGATGGGGTGCAAATACATTTAGGTGATGATTTACTGTGTGCTGAAGCAAGGCCAGTGCTTCCAGAGTGATGTTGTGAGGGAAGGTAATTGTAAACTTTAACAAGTCATGCTTGATGCTTCTGTACCTTCTTAATTATCCTACCAGGTAAGCCTGCTCCATCAAGTAGTTTATATTCTCAGTAAGAGATCAGGCACCCAGAGACCAGGTGACTGGAGACCAGGGATTGAATTTCAAGACTGAGATGTATCAGTATTTATGGTAAACTTATTGAAAGTTGGAGATTGAGTTTGTCATTTTGGTAAAAAAAAAAAAAAAAAAAAAGCTTACATATAAGATACGAGGGTAAGAAATTGTACTCTTTTCCACATATCTCTTCCTTCTTTTTCTTCTTAGTTTTTGTAAATATGAGTGACCATACACCATAGGGCAGAAGCACTGTGATGAAAGGGTAATCACCTAGTTGTTTTGATAATAAAAAAGTTGCCAGAGGTACTTGAAAAGAAAATTCCAACTATGCATTCACACTTTTTTCTTGATCCTTTTAAATCTATATAGATTTTTTTAAAAATGCAGTGCTGGGAATAGAACCTGGGACCTCAGCGTGCTAGGCAACCACGCTGCTTCTGTCACATCTTCTCCTTTTCTGGAAGCCATGGAGGGAGCATGTGACCTCAGCTAGTACCAGCCTTTGTTTGGGGGTAAGATGGGAACCTGAAGAGAGACCAGCCCCACACTGAGGTTTCACACCCAATGATATGTAATAAGTGAACAAATATTTTTCACTTCAGTTCTGGTATTGTTTATCTTAGATGTGAGTTTTGCCTTGATTCATGAATAAAATTTAAAAATTAACTGTCAGCCAGAGCAATAATGAAACTACAGTCAAAAAGATCCTTTTTGAAAAAACTTTTCTGTGTCCAGAAATATTATATATTTAGGCTAGATTATTTTACATAAGCTTTGTGATAGAATTATCAATTTATTAGTATTTGGATTCAAGCTGGGGTATTACGTGCTTTCAGATTTGCCAGAGAAAATATCTACAGTGTGAGGTTTGTATGACTTGGGCTGTTCTCTGTAGCTTTTGTGTTCCTCTCTATTCAAAGCAGTTTGTTTGAAATATAATTTTGAAGATGCTAGTAACAAATATAACAAATTCCCTATTGGTCTCTGTTTAAATTATTTACTACCCTTTTGAGCCATATCTTCATTGCAGTATGTTAAAAGTATTTTGCTGAAATGTTTCTTTATGTTGTCCATCGAGTTTAATAGACGTGCTGTTTAATAAGCTTTCTACCTGTGTGGAGAGACTATTTGACCTCTCTGCCCTGCCACTGGTAGACATAGTATAAGATTGCTTTGTGAAATAAAGCTGTCGGTAACATCAACAAAATAAAAAATGATCGTATTCCAATACTCTCTGCTGAGTACTATGACAGCACTGAAATATGGAATAAAATTGAAAGTAGATTAGTTTTGGGTCTTAAGTCATATTTTGACAAGAAATAAGAGAGGAGAACATATCTTTGAACTTTTAGTTTTAAAGTTTTTAATGAAAATATTTATCATTTTGTAAGGTTGCTTCTTTCTTTATCACATCTCGGCTATATAACCTTAAAACAATCCATTCTCTTATTGTAAGGGATATAAATACTGTTCTATCTTTATATTAAATATCATAAAGGAGATACACACAGAAAGAGATGGTTTGACACTTCCAAGTTAAGGAGTGTCATGCTAATAAAAAAGCTTATTGAAGAGGCTGGAAAATCAGTCATTAATAAGCCACATATTTTTAGGGTATGTAAAGCATGTAAATACTGCAGACAAGCAGACTGCTTCTGCTGTATTTTTTGTTCACCTTTTGGAATGGTTTGACTCGGAAGAGGAAGAATAAATATGTCAGTGGGAAAGCCTTGCTGGTGATTGCTTTCAACCTGCAGGAATTTGAAAATTGCCGAGACGCGCAGACGGTGAAATTATTGCGTTCACTTCTTTGGTTACATATTAATCAGATGAAATCAGGACGACTAAATGGCATGGATGGCCGGGGGAGGGCACGGGCGGAGGAGGTGACCGCCCCTCCTCCTCCTCCAAAGTCCTGTCACCAAACGGGAGGTGGAGGAGCTCTGACCGTGCAGGGCGCCTTCCCCTTCATTTGCTATGCAGAACGGGACAGGTTCAGCAGGTCCCCGGGACCCGCCGGGGTGTGAACTTGGCTCTTCACATCCTCTCCCTCCCTAACACAGAGTGCGGAGTCCCTCCGCGGTCTGCTCTTGCCTTCCCCAGTGCACTGTCTCAGGCCTGGCTAGTGAGAGCGTAAGATGATGGCTTCTTAGCAAGAAATCTCGGTTGAATTTTCCCCTTCAGGGAAATGTGGGTTACACACTCGCACAGGGCTAAAACTTTGGCCAGACTCTGAGATGCTGTTTTTAGTCATGGGAAGGGCAATCTTGTTCCAGTCTTTTTTTTTTTTTTTTTTTCTCCCCTCTCCTTCTTTTCATTCCCAGTACTAAAGATCAGATCCAAGGGCACTCTACCACTGACCTAAATCCCTCCCCTTTTAAATGTCTATTTTGAGACAGAGCCTTGCTAAATTGCTCAGGCTTGCCTCAAACTTTCCATCCTCCTGCCTCGGCTTCCTGAGTAGCTGGGATTTCAGCTGTGCACCACCATGCCTGACCCTGTTGCCCTAATCTTAAAATTTCTATACTTATGAATGTAAATATATATTGAAAAGCAAAAATATTTGCTAGAGTTCCTTTTAAAAAATATTTTTATAAGATCTCAATCTCTGAGACCCCTGAGATATTTTTGAAGCTGTACAAAGGGAAGCTTTTAAAAAAATGTAGATGCATATGAAGTAAAGCTGTTTCTTCGTCTTTGCAGTATACGCCAGCAGTGCAATGGGGTCCTGTGATATCATCCCTTAATTTGGTCCTCGACAGGGTTTTAACCTTGACTTTGCTAAGTAATTTCTTTAAACAGGACAATGAATTACTGTGGCCATTATGATGGCATCATTTGTCATAATCTAGGTAGGCTTGACTCTCTGAGTACAGAAGGTTGTGAAATAACTACATAGATATCAGTGATTCAGACCAAATTTATAAGTGTGTTTTTGTCATGAATCTTTTGGTCAAATGTCAGACTCTAGGCTTGTTCAGTTGGTGAGAGTGTTCTGGGAGTTTTTCTACCTTCAATGAACCGAAAATTGTTCGTTCCAGTTGTAGTTGCTCCAGTTACCTGGTTTAAGAAACCTGGACTAGAATCTTAATGTTAGTGAATTTTAGAGTTGATCTGTATTGTTTGGTGATTAAGCTGGAAATAGATTTATTTCAAAATAATGAACACCTAACCTATGACATCAACCAATATTATTGCAAAAGAATAAGGAAGATTAGGTGGGTAAGTTTCTTACTTGGGCTCTTATTTATTCATTTCTCTATTTTCTTATGCATTCAGTAATTCTTGAAAAAAATTCAATTTGTTAGAAAAAGATTTCCCAAACTAGGTCTGGTGGTGCAGGCCTGTAATCCCAACACTTGGGAGGCTAAGCCAGGAGGATTGCCAAGAGTTTGAGGCCAGCCTGGGCTGCATAATGAGTTCAAGGCCAGCCTGAACTATATAGTGAGAGCTTGTCTCAAAAAAGAGAAAAGAAAAGAAAAATATTTCCTAAAACAATATGTTAAAATAAGATCTTTAGTCTTTTTTTTTTTTTTTTTTTCTTTTTTGAGACAGAATCTTTCTATATAGCCCAGGCTGGCCTTGAATTCACCATCTCCCTGCCTCATCCTCCTGAGTTCTATGATAGGGGTGTACCATCATGCCCTGCTAAGATTCTTGTTCTTAAATTCTGTCTTACATTTCTCTCCTTGCTGAGACAAAATACCTGACACTCAAAGTTAAAAGGAAAAAGGTTTATTCAGCTCAGCTTGTAGAGGGTTCAGTCCATAGTTGGCTGGCCCCGAGGCAGGGTGGCACATGGCAGAGAGGCGTGTCACAGAGGAGAACAGTTCATGGTGCCCACAAAGTGGCAAAAGCAACAAAAGGGGGCACAAGCCTCTTTCTGTCCCTTACATTGTATCCAGTCAACTGGGACTAGGGAGGTGCCAATCACCTACCTTTAATCCTAGCATCCTTAATCCTAGCATTGTATGAGGATCAATCACACACTCTAGATTCAGCCACCTATGAAAAAGTCCTTCCTATGACTACATGAGGCTTTGGGGGATCTAGAGACAAACCATAACATTCTGTCCCTGGCCTCTCAAAGACTCATGTACATTCCTTTATGCAAAAGGTATTTAGTCCATCACTAAGAGTTGCCAGAGTTTCAGCATTGGTGAAAAGTCCAAGTCCAAAGTCTGCTCTGAGATTTAAGGCAAACTCTTAGCTGTGGGTGCCTGTACAAATGAAAAAAAAGTTAAACACTTCGAACATACGACAATACAAGATAGACATGACCATTTCAAAAGATACATATAGGGGAATAGAAAGGAACAGAACCAAAGTTTTGTAGTCTGGAGTTTATAAGGAAGACAGTTTAGTACAGGACACATAATTTATAGGATTATTTTATAGTAGTCACCCAAAGAGTCAAGTACAAAGGAGTGCAGGAAATCTGTCCACACACTAAAGACCCAAAAAATCCAGCTGAAGGCCTCAATCCCATGGCAATATCCTGCATGAGTCCAGCTGAATACCTAGAGCCCATGACAGTGCTCCCAACAAGTCCAACCAGAGGCCTAGAGCCCATGACAATGTCTCATGCAAACCTCTTTCAAAGATCTACACTGGGAAGGCCCAAGAGTCACCAGTGGAAGCTAGAATGCCTGTGCCAGCAGGCTGAGGGATCTGCACTGGAGCCAGGAAGTGACATTCAGAGTAAGGACCAGAGCTCCCCTGAAAATTACCAAAGCCGTCCTCTGTGACTATTAGGTCCTGAGCTCCTCTGGTGATGAGAATAGCTAAGCTCATATCAAGAAAGCCAGTAGAGCAAGCTTCTCCAGGACACTCAACAGAGTCAGGAAACAATGCTCAAAGTAAGAACCAGAGCTCCCCCAGAGCAAACCACAGCCATCCTCAGTGACAGCAAGGTCCTGCGATCCTCCAATGATGAGAACAGCTGACTTCACATTAGGAAAGCCAGCGCAACAAGCTCCTCCAGGGGAACCAACAACCCCACCTCTTCCCCTCCAGTTCTCCTTTTTACGCTGTTGGCAGCAGTCCTCAGGGGGGCCCCCACACCCAGCAACATGCTGATCCAGTTCAGCTGGGTGCTACACGTTGACCACCAGCTGTCAATCCACCACACAAAGCAAATCCAAAATCCAGCAGGGAAAACATTAGATGCTATAGTTTCATCTTCAGCATCCCTGGCAATCTGTGGCAAGATATGAACTCCAAAGGGCTTGGGTAGCTCTGCCCTTATGGCACTGCTGGTGATTGTAACTTCCATGGCTTCTCTGTGCAGCCAGGTCTGCACCCTCATAGTTTTCTCCAAACAATCCACATTCATGGCTTCTCTGTGCAGCCAGTTCTGCACCCTCATAGTTTTCTCCAAACAATCCACATTCCTGGCTTCTCCAAATTTCTGGGGTCTCCACTGCTCCTTTGGTTTCACATTCACAGCATCACATACTGCCCTCTCAGGGGCACACTGCCTGGCCTTTTAGGCCTTCTTTTGAAATCTGTGTGGAGGCCTCCCTGACCCCACAACTCTTGCATTCTCCATGCACCTAAAACAGGCACCATGTAGATGATGCCAAGATCTGCCACTGGCTGGAGCAATAGCCAGGCTTCCTTCTCTCCTGGCTGTAAGGGTTGAGTGCCTGTGAATCAAATCCCAAGGAACAACTTCCCTCAGTCACTGCCTTCTGGAACATGGTGCTCTAGGGCTTTCTTCTCAAAACAAAGTTTCATTTTTGCAATTTTGAGGCTGCAAAGAGTGGAGTCATTCTGCTTCTTATGATGCCCTTGGGCCATCTTTCCTGTTGTTTTCTTCTGAAATACTTAGCTTTTTGTTGCTAGTATTTTCAGCCACCAGTTATTCCTCTGTTCCATCTTTGCAGGCTGCAACTTTACCATAGCTTCCTTTCTGGCCAAACTCACAACATTTTGAATCTTTCTGCTGGGCTCTTGCTCTTAATTCTGGACTTAAGTTTGTCTAAAAATCCCCAATAATAGCCATGCCACTCCCTCAACATTAGACTGCCTTGAAATTTCTTCTGGAAGATTAATTAGTCTGCCTCCCTGGATCTTAGTCTCAGGCAAAGTCTCTTGATATAAGCAAATGAAGACACACTTTCTGCCAAGGTATAACACACATCGTCTAGAATCCAACAACCAATGTAGTCCTTCTCAGAAGAAACCTCTTGGACCTAGTCTTTCCTGACAGGATTTCTATGAGTCTTCTGGACTTCTGAACTCTGACCAGAATTTCCCATCAAGTACAGCCTAAAGCATTACAGTGGTACTTTTTTAGCCAGCATCTTTGAATCTTTTCCCACAAGCCAGTCCCAAAGTCTTCTGAGCCACATGGTCAGGTATAGTCACAGCAATGACCTCACTTCTGGTGCCAAATTCTGTCCTAGATATTTTTCTTATTGCTGAGACAAAATACCCAACACTCAAAGTTAAAGGGTGACAGGTTTATTTAGCTCACAGTTTGTGCAGGTTTCAGTCCATAGTCAGCTGGCTCCAAGGCAGCGTGGCACATGGCAGAGGAGCATCACAGAGTAGAACAGTTTGTGGTGCCCTCAAGATATCAAAAGCAACAAAAGAGGAGCCAAGTCCTTTTCTGTTCCTTATATTGTACCAGCGTTAGGGTGGTGCTAATCAGACTGAATCAATAATCACACATTCTTAATCCCAGCACCCTTAATCCTAACATTGCACTATGAATCAATCACATACTCTAGCTTTAGCCACCTCTGAAAAAGAACCCCCTAGACCATGTGAGGCTTTGGGGGACATCTAGATGCAAACCATAATGAGTCCCTTCTGGCTCTTAAGGAAAACATGAATATAAAAAGTTGGACCAAGCCTGCTGGTGAAGAAAAGGGACTGTCATTTGAGAAAGCATTGTGGTGATCTTTGCGAACATGGTGCATTGGAAGCCCAGGATTAGACTGGGCATTCTAGGGTGGGAAGGGGACCAAGAGTGCTATAGAGGGAGCACCTGCCCTGGGAGGTTCCCTCAAGGGTGGGAGTGCCAATGCATCTAGTCACCAGCAGATTAGTGTTGAAGAATTACTCCTGCGTTATCAATCACATCATGATCTCACCATGCAGAAATAGCAAGACAGTGTAAAGTTCTAGTGAGGGTAGGCAAATGATTCCAATGAAAATAAAAGTGGAATTTTTAAAATGGTAGCAAATACATACACTGTGTTTAAATAAGTCCTCAGTGGGGTGATAAACAATATTTCAAGAACTCAACAAATTTAATATTACGATGATTTTAGAGACCTTTTATTTATTTGAGGATTCTTTAAAACCACCATTGAAGTGAGAGGATGATGATGATGGCGATAATAACACATATATGTATTCACCACCCACCAGCTGCTGTTCAATGTGACTTGTCATGTCAGCTCACTTAAACCTCGTTACTACTCTAGAAGACATATAGAATTATTACCCTTGAAGAAACAGAGGCACAGAAGGTTATACAACACTCCGGGGCTCACTAAGTAAGTGGTGGAAATGGGATTCAAAAGGAGAAAGCCTAGCATCAGAGTCTAAGACTCTTAGAAAGCATGGCATGAAGCATGTTTTGTGCCCAGCTCATGTATTCATTCATTCAACCAGCTCACCAGCAAATGAACCAACAATGCACTCACGTACTATCTACGACAAGTTAGTTATTCTAACAGTGTATGTGACCTTTGTGAGACTGACAGATCAGTGGGAGGGGATATTAACCAAGTATGAAATATGATCGAAATATATGATGAATGTCTAAATAATTGTTATTGCAGTAAAAGACACATTGCCATTAACATCCCTCAGAATATTCTCCCTTGTTTTGAAGACATTTATCCCATCATTCTTGTTACTTTTTGAAGCCGTTCTGGAAGTCTGCTTTCGTGAGTATCTTTGTGAGATATGGTCAAAAATTCAGCAAATGCTGCTGCCAGTGCCATCCAGAAGAAAGGCAGACTCAAAACATAACAGGGTGTCCTCACACACCTTATTCACTGGGCCTGGTACTTTCCCCGAAGTCAGAATGACGGTGAAGGGTAAGTGCTTTGATCGATTCAGTATATCCAAGCAGTGACAACAGCACAATTAAAGAAACAAGAGAAGAGTTCCAGAACTGCTTCAGAAAGTGGTAAGCTCAGCTATAAAAAAAGATGAACTCAAGGCTTTTATAGGTAAATAGATGCAACTAGAGACCATACTCATAAATGAAATAAATCATACCTGCACGTGTAAACATCGTATTATCTCCCTAGTGTAAGAAACTGGAAGAGTAAATAAAATCTGAAGGGTACAATAGATACTGTGAAAGGGAAAGAAACTGCTCAACAGGAAAGAACAACTGGGATGGGGGAAAGGAGAAAAAGAAAGAAGGAAGGAAAAATATATATGTATACACAAGATAGCTAAGATAATTGTACTACTAATTTCTATTGGTTTATTGAAAGGAGCAGTTAATGCTTAATTGTTTGATCAATTTTGCATGCCTATATCTGGTAATCTGAACAACTACTTTGAAGATAACAATATGCAGTATAACAACCATTGTTAATTTCCTTTCACCTTGTTTTGAAATTCTGTATTTTTTTCTTATTTTTTATTCTCTTTAAAATAAAAAAATCCAAAAAAAAAAAAAAAAAAAAGAAAGAAAGAAAGTGGCAAGTGTGTCCAAGGCAAGGGACAGTTCTATATTTTCAGGGAGATTAATGGCAATTCATCTCTTACTGTAATAAGATTTTTTTTTTTTTTTTGGTACCGGGAATTGAACTCACAACCTCAGGCTTGCTAGGCAAGCGCTTATGCCGCTGAGCTATGTCCACAGCCCCTGTAATAAGATTTTTAAAAGTTATATATTAACTGTAGAGGTGATCAAACCTCATACTACCATAATTAGTCATAAATTTGTGGTAGAAAGGTCACCACAAGCTGGGTGTGCTGGCACATGCCTGTAATCCCAGCACTTGGGAGTTCAAGACCACCCAAACTACATAGTGAGACCTTGTCTCAAAAAACAGAAATAAAATGTCACAACGGGAATTTGGGAGAAGCTTCTGAGAAAATGTGCTTGAGAGGATCTGAAAGATGGGTAGGTTAACCAACAGCAGCAACAGAACATGTTCTTCTGAGCCCCTGGGATGAATGTTTTCAGTGGAGAGAAACAAGCACACTCCGAGTTCGGCTTCATTTCTCCTGCTAGGACCTGGGCATGGACCTGAGCCGGATCTGAGGGGGTGTGGGAGGTGGGCTGGGGCCACTGCGGGGGCTCAGGTAAGATATGGGTAGCTCAAACCAGAGAACAGCAGCGGACAGGAGGAGAAATGGCTGGGTTCAAGGGATGCTTGGAAATCAAAATGAGCAAACCGTGGTGATGGATTTGATGGGGGGCGAGTTGAACCTCGGTTCCTGGAGTTTCACAGTTTGGAGTCTGAGGGTGGTGGTCTCCTCCCCTGTGGTGAGGACACTGTGTGGAGACCCCGGAGGGTTCATTCTGGACTGAATAAGGTTGCAATCATGGTTAGACAATTTAATATCTCAAAAGATAAAGTTAAAATGTAAAGATCCTTCCGTGACATTTTACAAGAATCGAAAAGCCGGGAGAGTCACAAGTGCCGCCATGTCCCACACCCATTGTTCTCTGGTAAAACACAGTGTCCTGGGAATGTGTTCATTTTATTTCTTGTATAATACCACTTCGTGTTTATGAACAAATGTATTTAAAATCACTGTTTGGAACAAAGCCCGTTACTAAAGAGAGGACTACTCCATGATGGGTATAATTGCTTCTACACCGTCTTGTAGACTGACTCGTGTAAGCCATCATTAATTCTCTGTATAATTAATGTATAAAAAGCAGAGTTTCTATTAATGGAAAAGCAAACCCAAGCATCACACTGATAATATCAATAATACGCATTTGTAATTACATGCCGAAGGTAACTATAAAAGCTACATTTTATTACATTAATAAAACGTAAAACTTCTCGAAGCAACCCAGGACCAAGCAGCAGCAACGCTATTAGGGCTCACTGCTTCATCAGTCAGGAATCGGGCAAATCGTTGTGAGCTGCTAAGAACACAGTGTGCTGGGGATCTTTTCTCATAAACGGATGATTTATTTTTCAAGATGAAATACTGCGTGTTGATAGGATAACCTACTCAGTGAGAGCTATGAGAGTACCAGGAAAGATAAAAACCAAATTTAAGGAGGACAAAAATCTTCTTGTCCTTCTAGGCAGACAAAGTGACCAGGGCATCACTGTGGGTCACCTGTTCCCTAAGCAGACAG
Organism: Chinchilla lanigera; assembly: GCF_000276665.1. NCBI lineage: Eukaryota > Metazoa > Chordata > Mammalia > Rodentia > Chinchillidae > Chinchilla > Chinchilla lanigera. The sequence continues at coordinate 36,516,033 of NW_004955406.1, read as the reverse complement.
CACGGCCTAGGGGGATATCAAAGGGGACTGCTAATTTCACAAAGGGGAGGTGTATCGGGTTCCAGGCTTTGCTGGGTTAACCTCTTGGTCACACCGACAGGCCAAAGACCAGCGTGCTGGACAGACTGGACAGTTGATAGTTCTGTAGGTGTCCGCTAATCACTCCGTTAGGGAGGAAGCCTGCACGGATTAGTTTCTCAGTTGCTGCAAGGACTCAGCCAGCCTCTCTCCCCGAGGAGGAAAGTCTCAGTTCTGGGGGTGGGGCAGGGAGGCCCCCGGATTTGGAGAGCACTGGGATATGTTCAAAACATTTTAGGGGCAACTGACAGCAGTGTGCAACCCGCCCTGGAAAAATATTCCCAGAAACACAGAAGACATTTCTATAAGCTCAACAAATAAACAGACCGCGGGCACCAGCCCTGTCACCTGACGCAAAACTCCACGGTGGGTGGATTTCAGATGTCAACAATAGAGGTGTCAAAAGCATAATGTTTCTCTTGGAAATGCCACCCAGAATTCCCAGGGAGCCTTTCCCATCGATTAACTCTGAAATGAAATCCAAACATTCCTGGCTGCAGGCAGGGGAAGAGGTTTTAAAGATGTTTCCTTCATTCAATAACTACCAATTTTAAACTAAAAATAATTTGATGTCAAAAATTTTCTTCTGAATAGTTTCACATTCGAGTCGTCCTCCCAGGTTCCCCCTCTTTTCATATAATTTTTGTCACAGCACAAAAAAATGAGGTTGTGGTGAGGCAATTCGGGTCTAGGAAGCAGGTATACAAGCAGGTTGCAGAGCTCTCAAATTGGTATATATATTTTTATTTTTCTGGGGAGAAGGCTCAGGCTTTTACAATGTTCCCCACAGGGGACTATGGTCTTTCCTCTCCCATTTAAGAAGCATTTATGGACCCTAAGGGAAATGAAATAAAACAAACCAAATTCTCCTTTTCCTCTCCTTATAATGTATCTCCTCATACGACCAACAGGTGGCAGCATAAACACCGACCTACAGCAGCCCCATTTTCCGGACCTCGCAGAACTTTGCGGTAAAATTTAATGCCCCTAGGTCCCATCAGTAACCTGATTTGCTCGGATAGACTGTGGATATAGTGTCCCATCAAACTGCCCTAAAATCTGCGAGATGGAGTTGAGTGAGGTCACATGAACAGTCCTGGCACTTTACCTTCACAAAATGGAGGGACATTTGATTTACTTTCAGTAGAAAAGCAGAGAGCTAGAGAATTGGTTGAATCAAAAGCTCACGTAGAGTAAATTCGAATAGGATTTCCTGGGCCGTGCTTGGTTCTTACCTACCTAGCATCATTTGAACGGTATCTAAACTACTGTAAGAAATGACTTATTTTGAGCAGAAAAATACTTCAGTTTCCTGGAACCAACAGCCCAAAATGTGTCTCTCAGTTCTAAGAGGATTGAATATAACAGAAAAAGAGGAACTTGTTTTACACGTGTGGATTCTGAGGATTTTTTTTTTTTATTTTGGTAGTTATCACTTTCACTTTCTGTGAAACTGTCAACCATGGAGGTAAACGCAGGCACATTGGGTAATTCTTTTCTTCTTTAAATATATCTAACCAGTTCAGCTATTGCTATTAGCATTTTAGATAGCAGATCCTGGATCTTACTCTGGCTGATGACGATGACATTTTACGGGCTGGATTTATTTGTTGCGTTGTATATACTCTGTGATACTAGTAATTATTAGTGGTGAAATTAAGCCGGGGTAAGCCGGGGTTTGAATATTGAACACGACAAACATCAAATCTTAAGAAAACAATTACTTGGCAGGCTTTGATGAGCTGTATTTTGCCTGTCATTTCTTTCCTTTGAAAAGTTTCCATAAAATTCTCAATTTTTAAGTCTCGGGAAGCAGCTATACTTTTCTTCGGTGTGAGAGATGATAGAAAGGACCTGGTGACATTTGACAAATATCAACAGGAACGATGCAAATTTTGTGGGTAGAATAGAATTCGAGAACAATTTGTCAGCCTGTTTTGGATCATTTTTCACAGTCTAGTTTAGACTCTGAAGCTCCCTTGAAGTGTAAAATAATCTCCTGGGTGAAAAGCAGGAACAAAATGTTTGCATTATGAGTCCAGCTTCTCTGGGGTAATAAGTAACTTTAGAAGGATCATCAGTTAATCAGTCAGTCAATCGATCAATCAGTCAATTTGTGTTTCGTGAGATCTACCTTTTGCCTGCTCTTCCATTATGTGTTGGGGCGCCGTGAGGTGGATTTAGTGCGGCTCCCCTGTCGTGCCACTCTGGCTTCTGAGCCTTGCCCCGTGGAGCAGGGGCAACTGCGGTGGGCTTGGTGGGACACGGGCAGGCAGTGCATGCAGGCGCCGTGTCAGGTGTGTTCATGTGAAGGCTCCGTCTCACTTTCTGAGCCTTCTCTGACTGGCCTTGTGCAGCCGCAGTCGTGTAGCTACTGCCCTCAGCCTATTAGTCCAGGTGCTTGACACAGCTGGACTCCTTTCAAAAAATGTTTTTATCGAATAAAAATTAGGCCAGATGGGTCATGGTTTGAAGAGCCCTTTAGGCTGCCATTGGGACTGTCTCCTCCTTAAGGGGGATATTTGCTTGCGTTTCTTCTTCTTTCTCTTAGCTCTGCAACAAGGGGAAGAAAATACACAGCAATCTTGGCAACCATGCAGATTTTCTGGCCTCTTTGAGCCTGCTGGGTGGGTGTCTTCTGAGGGCAAAGGTGGGGCTCAAAAGATAGAGTGAGCTTGGCCCAGGCGGCCCTTTCTCCTGAGCGCTGAATTTGACTCCAAGAACACTGCGGGAGCCTGTACCTCGGGGACTGTTTTTAAAAACTCCAGGTGTGCTGGGGACTCATGGAGAGGCTGACTCAACAAAAGTGGAATGTGCCACACTTTGGTTTATAGTTTTTCCATGGGGGGAGAAAGATATTCCTGGAACCTTTCTTTTCGCACTGTGGTTTCAGGGTTCTGACATGGTGTCCACGTGTCTGGTTACTTAGTGCAAAGAAAAAAAGCAAAAAGCAATGCAAATCAGCTCCTTTCTTTTCCTACACAAATTCTCTTATGCTGCCGCTTGACATCTCAGTTTCATTTGACCTAAGGTTCTATATATTAAATACTATTATTATTATTCCATATATGAGGTGGTTTAAATCACTGATTCTCAAGCTGTCAGCTTAGAAGTGTAAACTCCACTACATATTAGTAAGTCTCACTAGGAAAAGGGTTCCACAGGCAGGTAAATTTGGAAAATAGTGGGATAAACCAATTTTAGTGTCTCTATTTCTATTTCTTTCTCTGTGTTGCTCTCTCTCCTTCTTTCTCTCTCTCTCTCTCTCTCTCTCTCTCTCTCTCTCTCTCTGTCTCTCTGTCTCTCTCTCTCTGGTGCTAGGGATCAAACCCAGTAAGCAATAGGATTTCCCTCCCTCCTTCCTTCCTTCCTACCTTCCTTCCTTCCTTCCTTGCTCCTTTTTATTTTTTGAGACAGGGTTTCACTGTATAGTTCAGGCTGGCCTTGAACTCACTATGGAGCACAGGCTGGCTTCAAACTGGTGGCAATCCTCCTGCCTCAGCCTCCTGAGTGCTGGGATTACAGGTGTGTGCCACCACGCCCAGCTTCAGTATGTTTCTAGATGAATAATTATAATGTGGTTTGTAACTTCCGAAGGAGGGAATGTAACAAGGTTTCTCAAATGCCCTGGATTTTGTAGTACTAGTGTTCTAAAACCACAACTTGGGAAATACTTGGTTATATATTTATTTTTTGAAAAGACAGTTACAAAGGAAAAGTGCACATAGGAAAACAACAACAACAATCACAAAACAACTACTCAACCAAACCAAAAAGCCCTGTAAAACGGATATGGTGCACCATTTGCCAAACTTTCAATTATACAGCTTTTCTTTAGGTCACAAAAGAGTAACCTAGGACCAAAAAGACAGTAGGGAGTCTCAGCTAGTGACTATATCATAAGAAAATATATTTTACAACATTTTTAAAGTACATTTAGGGCAACAAATTGGTGAAAATACACAGAAACATTGGAAACAATCTGAAACATTTTCTCAGGCACAATGTAAAGTAAGGATCTCATTAAGATTCATGTTCTGAAGAGGAATTTTTTTCTAAAATAGACTTGGTGCAGCTTGGGCCTTTTATGTATAATTTAACAACAGAAACCATCGCAAGAATAATCTATGGGTAGGAAGAATTTATCTTCTGAATGAGCAAATTAGGTCATTGTCAAGTAGTATTATCCAATAGGAATTCCCACGGGTGCTCACTGAGGAGGACGCGCTCTTGCCGGCTTGACAAGCTTACTCGGAGGACGTTTGTTCCGGTGATGCTGGTGTGTCCTCCGACCCATGTGACCCATGCAGCACTGTAGAGCAAGGCCAAGTCCACAGACACTGCATTCTCCCTGCTTCCTGCTCTGAGGCTTCGACTGTAAAGACCGGGGCCCCTGTGGGCTCTGCCTGGGAGCTTGCCAACATGTTCGTGATAGGATCATCCACAAAATCTAGGAACGCGACATGCGTCCAAGAGGTTAAGACGTCCTCCTGACCTGGGCCACAGCACACAGCAAACAAGCTCTGATGCGGACTCCCCAGGGTGAGGGCCGCGTGGTCTCGGACTCCGCCGCGTGCAGGAGGCAGGCTGACGCTGGGAACGACCCAGACACCCCGCGCTTTCCTCAGCCAGACTGTCCAAAACCCCTCCTGGCAGGCTCTTCTGTGCTGTGTTTCCAGAACCCACAGGAGGGGAATCCGACTGGAGCTTCCTCTGGAGACAGCCAAGCCCTGCTAATCCGTCCCATGGAGAAGGCAACCGTTCTTTGAAGGTCTGCACAGTCTCACTGGAAATGGCAGTGCCAACCGAACTGGGCACCTAATGGATGTCTGCGAGTCAGACGTGATTCTTGTATGGCAGGAGAGTGTTGGATAAGCACGGGCAGTTTTTGGTTTCCTTTTGCAAGTGCCGCCCCAGGGAGCCAACACCCTCCTTTCAGGACAAAGCAGAGTGCCCCTCCTCGGGGTTACGTCTCATATTAATTGCTTTAACCTCTGTGGTTTAAGCGGTTTTATTGGCAGGGAGATGCAGGCAGTAGCGCATGATGGGCTAAGACTTCAGATGCTGCTCATGGGGGTTGGGGGGGGATTTGGAGGAGAAAACCCAAGATGTTAATTAGCAGCCTGGCACTCAGGGCACTCTGCAGATATGAACACAGCCTAGACGCAAACTCCCGGGGGCTAGGACTTCGGTATCTGTGTGGTATGCTTTTTATTAGGAATGTGCACTGCGGTGTCATTTTGAGTATTAAATAATTCCTTGAAAAAGTGTTTGGGGAAAAGGTTGATCAATAGAGAAAGGAGAACTTTCCCCGACTCTCCCTCACTGCATTTTGCAGACTTACATGTATTTCAAGGAAAAGGATTTATAAAGGGCACAAGGGTGGTCCAGCGTGGTAAGAGAAATGTCACTAGACTGAACGAGGGAAGGGTCGCCTGTGAGCTGTCAGCAAGCCCTTGCCGGGTATCAGGTGCTGGGCTCTGTGGGCTTTTCCTTACCAGCACATTCCAGGGAGGGGATGGTTTTATCCCCGCTCCTGGGGCAGGCTGTGCCTCACTGCGGGCAGGGGTTGGCTGCAGAGCAGAGTTTAAAATTCCTGGGTCTCTGCAGCCTGTCTGTGAAAACAGCCCCCCTCCCTTGATGGGGTGACTTTGACCCAGTTCTTTAGCCTGTGCCCGTGTCAGTGCATGCAGAGCTCCTCTGAGGCTGCTGGGCCTTGGGCAGTAATCCAGAGCCAGGCGGCATGCTGGCTGCAGCAACCCTCCTTCCGCTCCCAGGAGCGGGGCCTCGAAGCCCCGTGACCTCCACGTGTGTTGTCAGCTCAGTGCGGTCAGAGGTAGTAGAATTTAGCAGTTGTGATTCCATCTGGAAGAAGATGTCCCTGAGGTTCAGATTTATGTGTGCAAGCTCGTGTTCGGTGCATGTGCCCATGTACGGTGCATGTATGTGTGTGAGTTGTGTTGTGTGGGGTGCAGGTGTGGCATGTGTGGAATGTATGTGTGTGTGAATGTGCATGGCTGCACGTATGTGTGGTGGGTAGGGTATGCTGAAGAAGCTGTAGGGGCCCTCCGTGAACTCTGCCAGGGCAGAAAACAGGCACGAGGAAGTCTCAGTGCTGCAGGACAGCAGCAGGGAGTGCAGGCAGGGAGCCGGCTCTGGCAGGGCCTGGGTGTCCATTGGGAGGAGGAGCTGGCATGTAGAACTCAGCTGGACCAGAGGAGGCTCGGGGAGGGATGACCTACGGGGGAGCCTGAGCAGGCGGTGAGTGAGGCCAGCGCTAGACGGCTGGGGAGCCTGTCTGCCCCAGGCACCTGCAGGCACAGGGCTGGGAGTTGGACAGAGAGCAGCTGAGGGACGAGGTTCCAGGTGACACTGAGGGGCATAGCTCGGTGGGGAATGAGGTACTTCTGGTGTCCAGTTCCTTTCTAATGCTGGACAGAGTGGTGTCGGAAGGGAGAGGAGGGAGGAGACTGGCATTTCCACTGCCTCTGGGCAACCCGTGCCCTGGGACGGATTTTCTCATAGAAGCCACATTAGAAAACATCTCCGGGGCCTAAAGCGAACCCATGAAGCCTTTGTATCGCACAATGTTCTCTCCACAACATAGTGTAATACCTGCAGCCTATCAACCCGCGCGTATCCCAGCACATCACAGCAAAAGACCACATCTCAGGGTGCGCTGACTGTGGGAAAACTCACTGCACATCCCAGACACCCAGCCAGGAGCTGCTGTCAGCTGGGGGTGCAAGGAGGTGGGGTTCCACAGGGCCCTAGAGAACATCTGTCACCAATGGCCATGTAACATGCAAGCCCTCAATGAAGAAAAGGACTTTCTTTGCCATAATTTGTAGTTGATGTTTTGGATTTTTTATTTTATCATTTTTGCAGTCCTAACAATTGAGCCCAGGGGTGCTCTACCACCAAGCTACACCTCCAACTCGATTTTAATCTTTTATTTTGAGACATACTCTCCCTAGGCTGCCCAGGCTGGCCTTGAACTTGTGACCGTTCTGCCTCCGTTTCCTGAGTGCTGGGACTACAGGTGTGCAGCACCACAGCCAGCTTTCAATGTCAACTCCTGTTCATCTGCCTTTTAAAGTGATTCTAGGGTTGTTTCCCAGGCCTGGGATTTTAGAATGTTGACGGCTAATATGATTATGTGAGCTTAGATACTTGTGTATATAAAACTATATAGACCTTACCACAGAATATATTTAGAAAGTAATCTTGCTTAAGAAAAAAATATTCTTCATTAAATACTTCATTAAAATGTTATGGAAAACCAGGCAGGGTGGCACACACCTGTAATCCCAGCACTTGGGAGACCGAGGCAGGAGGATCGCTGTGAGTTCGAGGCCAGTCTGGGCTACATAGTGAGTTCAAGGCAGACAAACAAAGAAACTAACAAACCTTGTTCCCCTGTCACATGAAGAAGAACACCACATGCATTTGTGAACTGTGCAGACAAGGTTGTCTCTGGGATGCTAAACCTAGAATTTATTTCCCATGTAGGTAAGAAGATATTGTGGTTCTGTAGGAAGTGGTTATCTTTTGTTTTTCCTGTCCAGCACATTTTCTTGCTTCTTCTGCTAATCATACCTCAAATTCTCTCTGGGGAATCACCTTCTCCCTCAACTCCTTTGCTTTCCTTTTTTCTTTTCTTTTTTTGATACTGGGGATTGAATTCCACTGAGCCAGCTACATCCCTAGCCCTCTTCATGTAATTTTTTGCAGCATGGTCTTGATAAGTTTCCCCAAGCTGGACCTAAACTTGTGATCCTCCTGTCTCAGCCTCCTAAGTAGTTGAGATTACAGGTGTGTGCCATCATGCCTGGCTCCCATTCCTAACTTGGGTGATTTAGGGAAACCTGATGCCAACCCCCAAGTTGAAGTGGACCGTGTGACTTAGGCTTTGATCAATGAGCACTTTATGTTCCTAGAACATAAAGAAAAATACTCGCGTTAGAACAACAAGTAAACAATAAAAAGAACTGGGAATGTAGCTCCGTGCTAAGGGTGAGGGCTCAAACCCCAGGACTCAAGAAAAAATAAACAAACAAACAAACAAATACCAATACCAACTGAAATGGGTCAGGTATGGTTGGAGATGAGAAATCTACTGAGAAATTGAGGAGGCTGGAGAGATGACAGCAGGCAGGACCTTCAGGACGTCACAGGCCCCCTTGCAGGCACGTCTATATCAGAGGGCATTAAGACGCTATGGAAGACTTTGAAGCTAGGGATGATCGGTTTGTGTTGCATAATCAGATCTATGATGTAAAAGTTGTTTCTTTGGCAGTGGAGTGGAGAACTGATTGCGGCCAAGAGTGGAGAAGAATAGTTAGCAATCACACAGCTGGGTGGTCACATTGCAGTTAGAAGGGCTTAAGATTCAAGATCTACACCTCTCTATTTCAGAATAAATGTAAGATTCAAGACAGATTATATCACACTTGTGATGAGAGAGATGCGTTTTGGATTTTCACGTGCAAAGCTGGACTCAGGCTTAGATTCAGTGAGGCTTTTTCTTTACTGGAGGCACCTAAGATAGTGCCCATCTCATCAACAAGGGCCTCTTGTGTCGGATGAGACCTGGTGTTCCTGAGCTACAAGCAGCGGGACTTGGGGGCTCAGGAAACTCCTGGGGCTGAGCCTTGAGCAGCCGAACCGGGAGTGGGACTGTAGCTTCCGGCAGAGAAAAGGGGTGATGGGAACAGTTACAGCCTTCAGCTTCTCTTTCTTTTTTAATATGGCAAAGTCCAAACTAGAAAACTTATTAGTTAATAAGGAGTAAGTACCAGAAGTAGAGCTGCTAATTTTGTAGACTGTGAAGTAGGACATCTAGATTTTTTTTTTCATTACTAGGGATTGAATCCAGGCACTTTGCTTCATGCTACCTCCATAGCCCTTTTAAATTTTCTTGAATTTTGAGACAGGATCTCATTAAATTGCCTGGATTAGGATCAAACTTGTGATCCTCCTGCCCCTGAAACACCCTGATCTCCAACTTCCTGCATCCTGAACTGTGAGAAATAAGTTTTTTTTGCTTAAACCACCTCATCTGTGATATTTGCTATAGCCACTTGCGTAGACTAAAAATGTCATCTAATGTATTCCTTTTTCCATTTTGCAAATAAACCTGACAGTGTTTTAAAGGCATTATTCTGTACTTCTGCAAAACTGTAATTTAATAATCAGATGTAAAATTTCTAATACTATTTTGAAGATTATCATTTTATTTTTTACTCATGTGTGTTTGAGATACATAATAATTATATTCATCTTGGGGAACTGGTACCTGTACAAATCACATCTTAATTCTTCTTACTTCCCTGAAGATTATCATATTTATTTTCTTTTTATAATGCACGCAGAGAAAAAATGCATGTGGAATTTTAAGCAATTTCTAAGTGTTTTCCTTTTGCTATGCAGAGAGTCTTTAATGGCTGGGGGTAAACTGATTATGGTGAACACAGATCCTTGGGACCCAGGGCTCTAACCAACATTATCTTACACTGTGGCTTTCTCTTGGGAATTGGAACTTCGGCGTGGCTGTGGTGCTTCCTGATTTTGTCCTGCTTGGGAGATGAGGCAGTCCCCGGAATCCCCGGAGCTGAGGGGGCTGAGCTTGGAGGCAAGGAGCCAGTGGATGAACGGGATTCCTAGTCTCATCTGACTGCCAAGGCACGAGGGAGTCGTACTCAGCTCATGCAGCCGGACAGTAGAGCTCCCTGGCCACCGGCGTGGAGAAAGTGGGGGCTAACGGGTGAAGCCATGTTGGGTCCTGACAGTGGGTAGAGGCTGGGCCTAGGCCTCCTTCTTTTTTTTTTTTTTTTTGGTTTTTCTCCGGTACCGGGAACCGAACTCACGACCTTGCGCTTGCCAAGCAGGCGCTTTTGCCGCTGAGCTAAATCCCCAGCCCCCTAGGCCTCCTTCTGACAGGGCTGCGTCCACAGTGATCAGTAATAATTCAGCCTGCCTGTCTTTGTGTATCCCCCACTGGATGAAGTGATTAAAGGCAGCAACCAAGACTGATTTGTTTAGAATGCAAGGATTTATTTTATTAGACAGATCATAACTTTCTCTTTTTTTTTTGTCTTTTTTGCAGTTCTGGAGATTGAACTCAGGGCCTTTGCACTGATCTATGTCCCCAGCCTCTTTTTAATTTTCTATTTTGAAACAGAGTCTCTCAATAAGTCACTAAGTTGCCCAGGCTGCCTTGAACTTGTGATCCTCCTGTCTTAGCCTTCCAAGGTGCTGGAGTTACAGGCCTGTTCCACCACACCTGGCTAATAATGTTGATCATGTGAAACAGAATGAAGCTTGGTCAGTTCCTAGACACATGGGAGAGAACGCAGCCCTGTACCCCATTCTACTCCTTCTGTCTCTGGCTTAAAACAGTGTCTCTGGCTTAAAACAGTGTCATGGGCAGAGCAGACATGCTCTGAAAGGCGGGTACCCAGGGCAGAAGCCCTCCTGCGATCGCTGCTGTCCCACCTGTATTTAGAATCTGGAACAAGAGCCACCAGCCTATGGTGCATTACCAAGCTTTCTGATTGTGAGCAATATTAATCATGATTAACATCGCTTTAACTGGCTCATTAAAAATGCCCAAGCGCTTGAACACTGAGTCTTTGTCTTGGCTGTTTCTTGAGAATACTTATTGTTGGTGATTTGGGTTTAGTATTAAGTAACAAAAAAAAGCATTTTATAAAATGAATAAATTATTTTAAATGAATGTATTAACGCTATCAGTGTTTCCACTATGCAGAGAAATATGGCTCAGGGTGCCAGACTGGTGGGGAAAAGTGGTTGCAGGGGTTCCACTCTGCTCCTGTCGAAGGCTTTTTGGAGGCTGTCTTCAAGATGATCCCCTCCTGAACCTCTGGTTCCGTCCATCAGAAGCAGCTGCTAGCACCTTCAAAGGCTGAGTACAGCTTTGCTGACGCCTGTGTAAAACCTTATGCGCACTGGACTCTGGTCCCAGCTTAAGGCCTGAGCCGGGCGTCCTGCGAGGGTCGTAGAGAAGGCGCCGCAGCCTCGCACGGTCCACACTGCACTCTGGCCCAGGCCTGTTGCCGGGCTCTGACACACACGGGTTAGGAACAGGGTCTCCTGGGCGGGACCCGGTTCCTGTTGAGTCACACAACAGGCCGCCCCGAACTTGGGCTTCCCTTTTCTGCCCCCAGCCGTGCTCTGCAGCTTCATGCACAGGTAGTTTCAAGCTGATGAGCGTTTTCACAATCAAGTCACTGTTTGCACTGGGGAAGGGGCTGTGGGCCGGTCGGTCCTTTTTCCTATTAAGCAATCACAGGATGCAGACTGTACCCTGACTGGTGCAGGAGAACTTGGCCAGGGAGGATGAGAAAGCTTGGAACAATGACGCAAATGCCTTCTCAGCAAAAGGCGGTGATCCAGGATTAAGATTTCCCAGTAGCTGCTCAGTGCTTAAAATCCCATTCTTAACGTGAATGGCCCCTGAGGTCGTTTTAAGCACACAGCTAGCAAGGCTTCCAATCTGACAGTCAAATATAGTTCCTTTTTGTTCTGGGATCAACTGACCATCCTAACAGTTTAAAGTTTATGTTTAATGCAATTTCTGCCAAACAGAAACATGACAGTGTGTCCTTATCAACTTACTCACTGGGTCTGGCACAAAAGGTAAACAGTTTGGATCAGTTCAGGACACTGAGGCAGCCATGACAGCACAGCTAGATACTGACGAAAGAGGACTTCCAGAACTGCTTCCGAAAGTGGCAAGAACAATGGGATAAGTGTGTTTGATATGAGGGGGAGGATTTTGAGGGAGATTAATGGCAATGTGCATTTTACTATAATAAAACTTTTTCAAAATTTAAACATTCCCGGGGCTGGGGATTTAGCTCAGCGGCACAGCACCTGCCTGGCAAGCACAAGGTCATGAGTTTGATCCCCGGTACTAGAAAACAAAACAAAACAAAACAAACAAACAAAAAAACAAAATAAATGTAAACATTCCCATATTTTTGAACATATCACATACTTCCTTCATGAAGCCCTGTGGCCTCCCACCATGAGTTCCCTCTGATCCGGTGTTTTAATTCTGATGGTGTATATAGTATACCATCTTGTAGTTACCTGTGTTATTTATTTTCTAAGGCTCTCTGAGGACAACGATTATTTTTTATTTAGCTTTCCACAGCCTATCGTGCTGAAGTTTTTACTCACTGGACTTATTTATTTAGGACTAAACTTAGAACAGATCTACTTCCTTCTTCTCTTAGTATAGTAATATTTCCATTGTCCTTTATCATATTAAAATTGGTAGTTTAAAGGTACATGATCTACAAATCATATTTTCTTTATTTAGTAAAATAATAATTTGAGAAACAGCACGTATAATAAAAGAGACTAGTATTTCTAATTTAAATTAGCAATTCAGTAACTGCATAACCATTCTCTGCTAGAGTAATGGGATACAATCTGAGTTAGGAAATTAGGGACTTGCAAAGATTCACTTATGTCTGTCCTATGGTCAAAAGACTTACTATTGAATTTTTACATTTATATTTTATTTTATTTTACTTTACTTCTGTGGCTCTGGGGATCGAACCCAGGGCCTCATGTGTGGTGGGCAAGTAGTCTACCACTAAGCCACGCCCCCAGCCTAGCATGGTGCCCAGTGGTGCTCCAAACTCGATTCCAAGCAATCCAAATGTCACCCTCACCTGCCTGGACAAAGGTGGAGACAGAGTCCTCTTGGACGCCCCCTCTTCCCCACTCTCACATTTAATGCACAGTCCGTCCTGCCAGGTTTGCTTCCCATTTCTCAGATCCCTTTTCTCTCAGATGCTCGTGGCTGGCACAGGTGTTGGTCACCAGTTTGGTCTCACCCACTCTTATAATTCTTGTCTTTCTTAAGCGCAGCTCAGTTTGAAAACTCACCTGATATACACAGCATTCATAGCAGCACTCCTAACATTAAAAGGTGTAAACACCTAAATGTCTGCCAACCGGTAAGCAAGTTGAGGGCTAGCAGACTGTTCAGCCACGGAAAGGGTCGAAGTACGGGTAGGTGCTACCACACAAACACTGAAAACATTACAAGCGAAAGAGCCAGTCAGAAAGACCAGTGTGGAATTTCATGATATGGACCATCCAGAGTAGGGAAAGCCATCGAGACAGAATGTAGGTGGGTGGTGACCAGGGACTGGGAGAGGGAAGGAAATGGAAGAACTGCTCGATGGGTACAGGGTTTTATTTGGGGCTGATGACCCAGGGTGTGCATCACACAGCTCGAAGAGACCTGTGAGCAACCTTGTGAGTGTGTACATGCCAGCGAAGTGTTCACTTCGGAAGCGTTAACAATAGCTGGATATGATGGCACGCACCTGTAACCCAGCACCTGGGAGGCTGAGGCAGGAGCATCACGAGTGTGAGCCTAGCTCGGGCAACTTAGCAAGACCCTGTCTCAAAGGAAAAAATTAAAGAAAGGGCTGGGGACGCAGCTCAGTGCAAAGACCCTGGGTTCAATGTCCAGTGGCCCCCCCCCGCCCCCACCAATTAATTGTATGTTTTGTTCTTTTCACCGCTATTGGAAAAAACCACAACTTTCTGATGGGCTTCAGCAATAAAGACGACACCGTGACCGCACGACCACTCCCCGCAGGCTCTTCTGGGCTCTCGGGGCGTCTTCCTCTCCGCACGTCCCATCCCGGTTCCCTCTCCTTTCCTTTCTCTACCACCCCCTAGTGGCCATCGCCGGAAGTCCAGGCACCTTCTTGTTCCTAAGCCATCTTCTCTGGGTCCTCTTTTTTTTTTGAGCGAAAATCAGGAACGCCGAGGACAGGCCCATAGAAGCAACCCCGGACGTTTGGAATGAGCAAGACCTGGGTTCCTGTTCTGCCCTGCGACTTCCTCAGCTGTATGACGTGGCGTCTGAAGTTAATGCGCCCCTCAGAGCCTCACCTCCCGCACCCGCAGAGCCTGACTCCTAACGCTGGCGTGAAGCCTATGCGGATGAACGCACCCACGGTGTGAGCGGGACATGAGTCCACACCCACCAGGCCGTCCGAACACTCCTGGCCGCGGAACAGGCTCCAGTATGTGCTGGTTGCTAGAAAGTCTGTTGGTTTCTAGTCATCCTTTAAGGCCCAGAACAAAGGCGGTCACTTCCGTGAGGTCATTGCTCCTCCCTAGGCAGAATCAAATCTGTCTTTGGGTTTTTGATTCGTTAATTTTTCAGGGCAGGGGATGGCAACGTGGTCTCGCACATGCCAAGCAGGCTCTTGCGTGAGCTTCTCCCTGGCCGCTTGTGTTTTCTTTGCACACATCTGTGCTCAGGCTGTTTCTTCTCCGTGTCTTTTCCTACGCGTGCATGCAGAGCGCTTTAAGGTGCAGATTCTCCACCATTTGTGAGAGAGTTTGAGTTCTTGCGCCCCTCCGTCTCAGGACTCTTTTCTCTGCAGCTGGCCTGTCCTCCTCGGTACTACAAAGCTGGTTTGGTTGCCCCACGGCGGGGTGGGAAAGACCCACGGCTCACCTCGCTGCTTACTGTGTCCCCAGGGAGCAACAGCCCTGAAACGATGAGGTCTGGGATCAGTTCACTTCAGAGCTTCCAAGTGCTGGGTTGGGGATATAGGATAGTGGTAGAGCACTTGCCTACTTCCATCCCCAGAGCTGCCCATAATAAAGTCTACTAGACATTCTTAAAAAAAAAAAAAAGAAAAAACTTCTAGGTGTTACCAAGCTTTCATTCCAATTTTGCATCCGGGGTGGGAATGACGAAAATAGTTAGCACCCCTTGATCTACCTTCCTGCCGCAGACTTGCTTTGTCTCCTGCGTGTTCTCACGGCCTGGTGCGCAGTCCAGTCACTGCTAGCTGGGTCTAGGTGGTTCCTAGGTTCCATCCACATGACTGACCACAGCATGGTGACAGCCGTAGGAGCTCGGGCGGAAATCCGGTCCTGTTCTAGAGTGTTCATCTGCACTCCCTCTTTACTCAGCAGAGTCATTGAAGACAAGCGCCTGGGACACAGCGCCCCAAGGCCAGTTTTTTGCTCCTTAGCCTGCTTCCTTCTTGGACCAGGAGCACTCTGAATTCGACCCTTAATTGTCTCTTGGTAGCACCACCATCCTCCCAAAAAAGCCCTTTATTCGTTTGGGTTTTTTTTTTTTTTTTTCCTTCCGGTACCAGGAATCAAACTCACAACCCTGCACTTGCCAGGCAGGCCCTTTGCCACTGAGCTAAATCCCCAGCCCCCGCAAAAGCACTTTAAATTGATAAGACTTTTAGAGTTTCTTGGGTCATTAAGATGATTCATTTTTGTTGGGTGCAATATCCATCTTCAGGGCCCTCAGAATCCTTAGATGAAACTGGAGATTGAAAGTCCTATAGTACTTTTATGCGTTTCTCTCTATCCCTGGGCTACTCGTGAGACTTTTCCTACAAGATACTGTGTCAGTGTGGGTTAGAGTTCACAGACAGTAGCAGGAACGTCTGAGGGGCTGGAGCCTGGCAGACCTGGCTTTGAATCATGGCTCTAGTGCAAGTTCAAGGAATGCATTAAACCTTTCCATCCCTTGGTTTTCTCATCTTGTCAGTGGGTAGATATTAATTCTGAGCTTTGGGTCAAGAAGCAAGTAGGATTTTTGTGAGACACTTGGCACAGATTTCCAACAAATGCAAGATCCCTCAACCCTGAGGTCTTTTCTTTCTCTTGCATGCAGTTTGATAACAATGTTCCATAATCGAATCTGCTGCAAATGTTAAAAAGGTAGGATTTCTTCTTTTCTGCTCTGTGCTTTATTTTTCGGTGCACCCACTGCTCAGCAGAGTTTGAGAAGTGGCTGACATGGTGGTCGTGCTGCACAGAGTCATCTGAGCAGATGGGTGTGGGGAACAGGGACCTCACTCAAATCCTGTGCTGTTGTCAGAGCCAGTAGAGGTTTGCAAGGGGCAGCACTGACAGAAAGCAAGAACATGTGCCTAGCAAAAAAAGTGAGGGCCGCAAAGCAGTGTACAACATAACACCATTTACGTAAGCAGGAAGAATGCACGAGCAGTCCAGGAATCTATATCCTATAGAAATTAAAGTACCAGTATTTATGGATTCAAGCATACAGATGTTTCCTGCAGCTTAGTAGTAATTTAGAGAAGTAAGCACAACCCGAGTGCCCATCAATAGGGGAATGGTTGGATGAATTATTGAGCAACCATTCTATGAAAACTCGTGCAACTATTAAAAAGAACGCATTGAGCCTGGGTATAGTGGTGTGTACCTGTAGTCCCAGCTACTCAGGAGGCCGAGGCAGGAAGATGGCTTGAGGCCAAGTAGTTCAGGGGCAGCCTGGGCAACATAAGGAGACACTGCCTGAAAAGAAAAAAAGAAGTAATAGAGTGGAGTCTACTATCTTGGAAAGGTGACTATGACTTATTCTTAAATGAGAAAAGCAATTTGCTGGGGTATAGATTATGAATCTATTTTCATTAAACATATTCTCTTTCTCACACATGAGAGTACCTGTGTGCATGTGTGTCTACCTGTATAGTGGCTGGAAGGATCCTGGAGAATGACCCTGTCTATGTTGTTAGCAATGCTCACCTGCTGGGGGTGCAGGAAGATAAGAAGAAAAGACTATAAAGATGAAAGAAGAAAGCCCTGCACACACACGCACACTCCTGATGGCAATGTCGGATAGCAACCAGGACATAGCTGGGCATGGTGGTGCACGTCTGTTATCCCAGCACTCGGGAGGCTGAGGCAGGAGGATTATTGCAAGTTCAAGACTAGCCTGGGCTACAAAGTGAGCTCAAGGACAGTCAGAACTGCATAGCAAGACCTTGCCTCAAAAAGACAAAAACAAAAACAAAACAGAAACCAGAACATGAAGATTCAGTTGCTGGTATTGGTTAGAATGGGTCAGTGATGAAAATCCAACAGAACAAGGGTTGGGCTGTAAGTCATGTGGATCAAAGACTGCACATAAGGATGTTTGAGCAAAAAAAAAAAAACTATATGGACATAAAACAGCAACACAAAGAGCAACAAAATAAACACTGAACACCTGAAGAGAGCCATCCAGGGGCGAGGGGAGCAGGATGGGCGGAGGCAGGAGGAGGAGGAGGAGGAGGAGGTCCAGTGTGAATTTTGAAAGATTTTAGAGTTGGGCCATGTATTTGGATCAGTGAGGAGGGTGTGGCGTAAGATGAGGAACTGAGCACTCTGGACATAGGGTTAAAAAAAAAGCCAAATGTAAATGTTCTTCTCTAGCAGCTCCTGAGAAGAACAGCCCCAAGACCTCCCTCCAGTGAGCTATGCCTTCTGCCTTAGGGTCTTCCACAAGTGCTGCGAGGGTGACAGGGACGAGCCCTGACCCCAGGGAAGTGGTCACTGGAAGCCAGGAGGAGTGTGAGGGAGCTTCATGACGCCATCATTGTTCAAGACCTGGAAACTTCCAGACCAGTCTGCGCTGTGCTGAGCCCAGCATCCCGCATAGCCTGAGCGGGAGAAGGAAGACGCAGTGGCCCGCAGACCCATCTGTTCTGCTCGGCTGGGGAGATCGTTCTGGGGCGAACTTTAGTTAGGAATGAGTTCCCTTAAAGACTGCCTTCCCACTTTTGGGATTAGAGTTAACTGATGGTCTAAAAGAATGCTGTGTCATGTTTTATGGCCTCGAGGCTCTTCTCCTGACATTAATCTAACTTCGTCACCACCCCCAACCCCTTCTCCCAAGCTGCCTCTTTTTTTAAACTTTTTTTTAGCCGCCGACTGCACTTATCTTTTGAGCTTTGAACCCTGCCCTGGTGGGTCAGTAATTTCTTTAGGTAAACAGTCTCGTTGACCTAGAAATAGATTCGAACTGGGAGCAAACAGCTCGTTTGTGATTAACAGGCCCTGCCTCAAAGCCCAGTGTCCCAGGCCGATGGTCCCTTTTCTCCTGGTGGCAGTAGCCGACTTCCCCTGTGCCAGCTGTCCCACAGCTGTGTGTCTTCCTCTTAAGGTACAAGCTGGGGTCTGGTAAATAAACGGGGCTTTGCCAGAATCCACCCAAGAGCAGGAGAGTTCCACCCAGCTGTCCAGGGATGCTCCAGCCACGAGAGTCTGACAGTCTGGCGCTGGTCACCCTTCTCCCAAGCCCTGTGGGTTGCTGAAGGACGGTGCTAACACACTTGCCTTCCCTCTGCTGGAACGCGTCCTGTATGATGGCCCCCATTATAGTTAATGAGCTGTTAGCTTTTCCATTAAGGGAGTTTTTTAAAGGTTTATAATCTGGTAATAACAATAATTTGCTTCAGGCGGAAACTTCGGTAACAGGAGTGAAGAAATCGCAATTGCCTCTGCTCTGCCGGGGACGCCTGGGTGGGGAGTTGGTTCGGCCTTGTATTTGTCACATGCGAAAGGAAACATGTCCAGGAACTAGAAGTCTTTCACTATTGTTTTTTTAACAATCATTTTTGGTAATTGTTCTACTGGGTATAAGATATTTCCAGAGAGGAAGGGTCAAGACAAGATGAGGGGACAGGAGCCCCAGATGGAATCAGGACATCTGTGGGGGTGAGTGCCCGGGGAAGGCTGTGTTGGCTGGTGAGTGTGAGAAACAAGTTGCAGGGAAGCCACCCAGGAAGCCCTGGTGCTGGATCCAACTCCGCTAACTGTGGGACAGACAGAACCCCAGACCTCCTTAACTTCAGATCCCACAAAGGCCTGGTTGGTCAGACAGCCTCTGCAGACAGTTTGTAGTGGCATCTGTGAAGGATTCGGATTCATCCAAGTACTCAAGTGCAGCTGGGTGAGGCTTTGTGCGATATAACTAGAAACGTCTATTTGGTCTCTGCCTGTGGGTCCCGGCACTCAGCTCCCAAGGCCCTTGGCATCTCCAAAGCAATGGGTCCCGGTATAGGATAATGTGATGACTAGTGGCTGGGAGACTCTTGGACATCCTGAGGATGAGAGGCTGGTTGCCAAGGAAACCATGTGATGAGAGGTTTGCAACTTTCTGTCCTCCCTTCTTGCACCCACCTGTACCTCTGACCCACTGGGAAGATGGGGGCTGAAGGTTGAAGTGATCACCAATGACCAATGGTGTAATCAATCATTTCTACATAATGAAGCACATATAAAATCCTAGAAGGCCAGGGTTTGAGAACCTTTTGGGTTATTGAACAAGAGACACTACAGGGAAAGGTGCAGGAGCTCTGCTCTTTCCCATGTACCTTATCCTATACTACTTTCCTAGATATTTTTCTCATTGCTGAGACAAAATACCCAACATCCAAAGTTAGAGGAAAAGAGGTTTATTGTAGCTCACAGTTTGTGGAGGTTTCCATCCATAATCGGCTGGCCCCAAAGTAGGGTAGCACCTGGCAGAGGGGCATCACAGAGGAGAAACAGTTCATGGCTGGCAGAAGGCAGCAAAGCAGTGAAGCAGCAAGCAGTAAGTGACAAGCAGCAACAATAGCAGCCCTCTTTCTGTTCCTTATATTCTATTCAGACTACTCACCTTTAGTGCTGGTATTACTCACATTCAGAGTGGGTCACCCTTAATCCCAGCATTACACCTTTAATCAATCACAGCATCTCACCCTTTATCCCACAATCATAGATCCAAACCTTTGCAAAACTCCACTGCATGAAGCTTTGGGGGAATATCTAGATACAAGCCATAACAACTACATTGCTTCATCTGGACATTCATTTATATTCTTTGTCAGGAGTGGGGAGATGTAAATAAAGGATCCACCTGAATTCTTTGATCTGTCCTACTAAATACAACCTATCTGAGGAGGGGTCATGCTTGTGCCCTGTTTATAACCAATTGATCAGAAGCACACGTGACAACTGACTTCTTGATAAATGGCATCTGTGTTAGTCAGCTTTCTATTACTATAACAAAATACCTGAGGCAAACAATTTAAGAAGAAAAAAAGATGTTTTTTGGCTCATGATTTTGGAGGTGTAAGTCTGTGGTTGCTTGGCTCTGTGTCCCTGTGGTGGAGCTGAGAGCAAGTGGTAGAGCAAAGTTACTCATGGCATGATAGTTGGGAAGTACGAGAGAGAGAGAGAGAGGGGGGAGGACCAAGGTCCCAATGTCCCCTTCTAGGGCACATCACCAATGACCCTTCTCCTCCTATGCCCTACCTCCCTGAGTTTCTACCATCTCACAATGGCCCCATCAGCTGGTGACCAAGCCTTCAACGTATGGCTTTGGGGGACATTTGGGATGCAAAGCTAAAAGAATCAGAAGTGCAACTGTGCTCCCAGCCTGGGGGATCGGACTCTAATCCAGGGCAATAGTGTCAGAGTTAAGGGATCTGTTGGGGTCCCAGGAGAGCCCCTGGTGGTGCAGAGCCCCACCAGCAGTGGGATATTCTGTGCTGAGCATGACAGTGGGAAAGTCAGTGTGGCTCTCCTTCCTCTTCTCATCAGGAGGTTTTAGGAGATGTGAAGAGTTCCTAACCTGGTGGAAGAAATGGTTTCTGCAGGCAGCCAGGAGTGAGAGGATGGACGAAAGCCACAGGAGGCAGGGGCTGCGGAGGGGCCTTCTGCGGAGGTGTGGCAGACAGAGAGATGCAGATGTGGCAGTGGCTCTGGCTAAGTGGTTAAGCTGCCCAGGCTGGGATAGAACTCACAGTCCTCCTGCCTCAGCCTCCCAGAGTGCTGGGATTACAGGAGTAATGCCACCACACCCAGTGTCTTTGAAACATTTGGAGAGGGCAGGAAGAGCAGGCTCCTAGTTTGCCTCATCGTGGTGAGCGAGGAGACTTAGAGTGGGGCTCAGTGGAGGGGAGGGTGCTGCTCTGACTCTAGAATGTAGGAGGGATTTGATGCATTTTTGCTGAGCGAGAGAATTATTTGTTCAAGAGAAGCAGGCTTAGCACAGGGCTGAGGAAATGCCACTGTGAACAAAGACACACAGCATGATAAACCTTACACCTCATGAACTTGAGCTTTCAGGCCGTGGGATTTATAGTTTGCAGTCTCACAGGAGGACAGGAGAAAAGCGCCTCCTCTTGGTGAGAAGGTGGCTGTCTGGGTGTGGATGTGCTCCTTCTTCTGTGATCTGTCCCAGGTTTGCGTGTCCTAAGGGCGGCCTTGGCCCCTGGCGGAGCAGCTCATTCTGGGCTGCTGGGCCAGGACAGCCCTGTTGGGAAGGTGGCCAGGAGCTTCATTAGCTCGGGAGGGTGGGTATGGAACACCGGTGTGGGGACATCTCTCCAGCAGTGCGTGGCCTGGGAATCGTGTTGTTGAGCGAGTGGGGTTGTTTCATTCGTGCCTTTTCCATCCACCATGTATTAGATGCTCACTCGATGCCATTGCTGAGAGAGAAAGGGATGGAAAAGACACATTTCTTTCCCAAGGAAAGAAAATATAGGTGATAAGTTGAAAACAAGTAATTGCAAAACACTGGAAGGTGCCACGGGAAAAGTGTGGAATGTGCCCTGGGGCGTGGAGGAGAGGTTCGCCCTCCGCCAGGCCAGGACAAGGAGAGATGGGTGCCAGCTGCCCGCGGGAGAGAGGCTGTGTCTGTAGCCGAGAAATAGCGTGAACGTCGGGGTTCGGTTGGGGTTGGAGACCAGGGCTCAGCATGGGCCGGTCTGTACTCACATTGACTGAGAGCTTCGCTGGACGTCCAGACGGCCACATCAGGAATCCGGGCCACCTTCCAGACCCTGTTCCTCACCCCCTGCCCATCTCAGCCCAGTGTCTGGGGCTTCTGCCTCCCTCTGAGCCTCCTGGAAGAGTGTGGCCTCTGAATCTGACAGTTCCCCTCCTGCCTGCCAGTCCTCTCTGGTTCTGTCTACTGACGTGAGGCTTACTATCTGGTGAGGAGATACAGGAAATACAATAAAGAAGTAAATAAAATAAATGATATGTGAAATTATATAATGCAGTAGATAGGAATGTTTTTAGACATCAGAAGAAAATAATTGCAATCCCAGAGCTCTGGGAGCCTGAGGAAGGACGACTGCAAGTATGAGCTGAGTCTGCAGTTTAATGGTTTAGAGATTGTTGAGCTCAGTGCTAAGGCCCTGGGGTCCATCCCCAGTACCTCAAAACAAAACAAAACAAAACAAAACAAGACAAAACACCACTGCCGTGTCAGGACCGATCCTGACATTTGGAAGCTCACTGTGCGCTGTGCTAAGAGTTCAGTGGGAGCAGCGAGGGCAGAAGCATATCAACTGCTGGCAGCCAACTGGTGAAGGTGGTGGTTTGGGTCAGGGGCCTGGCTGGCTCTGTATGCGGTGGGGTTGTATCCCACATTAGAACCCTAAAACCCCGTTTCTTCCCAAAGTCACAGTCCTGCTGGATGGCAGACTGGCTCCCATGTGACCGAATGTTACAACCTATCTGTCTTCTGACAATAGGTGGAGAACAGGTCTTTATGCTCAGCGTTGTTACCATTTCCTGAAACCTATGGTTAGAGGCCCCTGCTTGGAGGGATTTAGCCCGCAGTCAGTCTTGCTGGCTCCCGTGCGATCCAGTGAGAGGGAGACTCGAGTGTCATCACGTGGGGGTGCAGTTTTGGTACCATGTTTGGAAGCTAGGATGTGGGAGGCTGGAAGAGGTGATCATAACTCATTTGACTGTAATTAAACTCTTGCTATTGGAGCTGAAATTCTTAGAGACTTCTGCCTGTGTGGGACGGGGAACGATTTATCATAGGAATTCAGTCTGCTTTGCTGTAAAAATGTTGATCTATTATTCTGTCCATGAGCTCCAGGAACTGTGGTTTACATCTCTGGTGGTAGATGTGCAGACATCATACCAACTTTTAGACTAAAATCAAAATTATTGAGATGTGTGTGACTCATGTCACAAGTAACAATTTATTTATCTAAGACGCTGAGTGAATATTCCAAACTTTCAAGAACAGTTAACATTGGAGACCAAACAGAGTATAGAAGATAGTGTATCTTTTTGGGAGGTAGCACTGCTGTGAAGGCAGCAGCCATCAGTTAAATAAACAAGTGTTTCTACTGATGACCGCAGCCTCGGTAGGGCTGTTTGCCTTCTGCTAATGGGTCTTTGCTGGTAGACCAGTAGGGAGACACCTAGTGAGTAGGAAATACCTAGTGAGTTTTCCCTTCTGTGTGGACCCAGTTACCTCATTACCCAAGGGAATCTCTTAACAAACAGCCATTAAAATG
Source organism: Chinchilla lanigera (assembly GCF_000276665.1). Taxonomy (NCBI): domain Eukaryota; kingdom Metazoa; phylum Chordata; class Mammalia; order Rodentia; family Chinchillidae; genus Chinchilla; species Chinchilla lanigera. The sequence continues at coordinate 36,492,820 of NW_004955406.1, read as the reverse complement.
TATATTAAAAGGATATATTTTAAATCAAAAGAGGTTCAATGGTGGAAATGTTGTTACTGTTACCTATCTCCTAAATTTTCTACCATCACTTCCTTTTTTTTTATCACTTCATTTTTTTTTTAGACTTTCTACTCTTCATTTAAAAAATTTTATTAGTACATGTTTGCAGTACACAATGATTACATGCATTGCTGGGTATTTGCACATGTACATAACATTATAACACATCTTAATTCTCTTTTTCTGTCTGCTTCCTCTCTCTTCCCAGCACACTCCTTCCCTCTCTTGGTCTCTTTCCCTTTACAAAAGGTTTATTTCTCTGTTTCCTATTGTCTTCTATTTTGCCCTATAATTTATTTATATTTTGGGTTTCTCTGACTAGAGAAATTATGTGATATTTAACCTTCTGTGCCTGATTTATTTCACTTAACATTATGATCTCAAGTTGCATCAATTTTCCTACAGATGCCTCAAGCTTATTCTTCTTTATGGCACAGTAGTACTCCACTGTGTGCAATTACTACATTTTTTTGTCCATTCATCTTTTGATGGACATAGACTACTGCCAAGATTTAGCTATTATGAACTGTGCTGCTATATTATGAACTGTGCTGCTATGAACATGGGTGTGCATGTGTCACTGTAGTATGATGTCTTTAACTCTTTCAGGAAGATACCTAGAGGGGGAATAGCTGAGTCAAATGGAATTTCTATTTTCAGGTGTTTTTTTAGGAAACTCCATACTGATTTCCAAAGCAGTTGTACTAATTTACAATCCCAGTGACAGTGTAGAAGGATTCTGTTTCCCCCGCAGCCTCTCTAGCATTTTTTTTTTTTTTTTTTTTTTTTTGAGACAGAGTCTCGCTATGCAGTTCAGACTGGCCTTGAGCTCACTTTGTAGCCCAAGTTGATCTTGAACTCACAACAATCCTCCTGTCTCAGCCTTCTGAGTGCTGGGATTACAAGCATGCACCACCATGCCTGGCACTAACATTTGATATTGTGTGATTTTTTGAAAGCGGTCATTCTTTCTGGAGTAAGATAGGATTTGGGTGTTATTTTAATTTGCATTTTTCTAATGGCCAGTGATATTAAAGTTGTTGTTGTTTTTTTTAATGTATTCATTGGCCATTTGTAATTCTTCTGAGAGGTGTCTATTCACTTCAGTTTCCCACTTTTTGAGTGGGCTTTTTATTTTTGGGACATCTAAATTTTTGAGTTCTATGTGTATTCTAGACATCAGTTCCCTATTTGAGGAATAGCTGGAAAATTATGTTTTCCTTCTGTAGGTTGTCTCTTTACTCTGTTGGTTGTTTCTTTTGCTGTGCAGAAGTGTATTCATTAGATATACTCCCATTTGTAGATTCTTGGTATTATTTCTTGTACAATTGGGGTTCTCTTCATAAAGTCCTTGCTATGCTTATGTCTTCAAGGGTTTAACCTGTTTTATTTTCCAGCAGGTTGATTTTTTTTTTTTTGGATACCAGGAATCGAACTCAGGACCTTGTGCTTGCCAGGCAGGCACTTGTGCCACTGAGCTATATCCCCACCTGATTTTGTTCTGATATTTAGATCTTTGATCCATTTTGATTTTAGTTTAGTACATGGTGAGTGTTATGGGTCTAGACTCAATCTTCTGCATGTGAACCGCCAATGTTCCCAGCACTCTTTACTAAAGAGGCTATCTTTCCTCCAGCATGTGTTTTTGGCTTCCTTGAAAAAAATCAGATGGCTGAATGTGCCTGTTTCTGCATCCTCTGTTCTGTCCCATTGAGCCATATGTCTGTTTTTATGCCAGTATTGTGCTGCTTTTACACTGTTTGCATTGTGGTATAACTTGAAGTCCAGGATTGTGATGCCTCCTGCTTTGCACTTGTTGCCCAACATTGCTTTTGCTATTCCTGATCTCTTCTGGTTTCATATGAAGTTTGATCCTTTTCTCTAGTTCAGTGAAGAATGCTGTTGGTATTTTGATTGGGATTGCATGAAATCTGTATATCAGTGTTGGGAATATGCCACTTTTTTCAATATTTGTCCTGGCTATCCAGAAATAGGAGATGTCTTTCCAATTTTTGATGTACACTTTGATCTCCTTTTTCAGAGTACTATATTTTTCGTTGTAGAGATCTTTTACCTCTTTGGATGGGTTAATTCCCGAGTATTTAATTTTTCTTGAAGTTATTGTGAATGGTATTATGCTCCTAATTTTTCTCTTGTTGGGTTCATTGTTGGTGTGCAAGAATGCTAGTGATTTTTGTGGTTGACTTTGTATGCTGCTGTATTACTGAATTTGGTTATTAATTCTAGGAGTCTTTCAGTGGAATTCTTTGGGTCTTCAATGTGTAGGATCATTTCACTTGCAAATGATGATAATTTGATTTTTTCCTTTCCTATATATATCCCTTTTACATATAAGAAAGGAAAAAATCAAATTATGATCGGTAATTTATACACATCTATCCATTTCTTTTGGATTCTCTAATTTGTTGGAGTACAGGTTTTAAAAGTAGTTACTAAAAATATGATTATTTGTATAATTTTCACATTTATTTCTTTCTCTTGCCTGACTGCACTGGCTAATGTTTTGACTACTGTATTGAACAGGAGTGGTGATAATGGACACCCTTATCTTGTTCCTTTCAGCTTTTCCCCACTTACTATGACATGGGTAGTAGGTTTGTCATAAATGGCTTTTATCAGCTCGAGATAAGGTTCTTGTATAACTGTTTTCTTTGGAGTTGTTTTTAATAAGGAATGAACGTTGGATTTTGTCAAAGACTTTTTCTGAATCTATTGAAATGATTACATGAATTGTGCCCTTGTTTCTGTTTATGTGATGTATCACTCCTGTTGATTTTCATCTGTTGAGCCATCCTTACATTCCTGGGATGAAACCTATTTCATCATGATGAATGATATTTTAGATGACGTTGCATTCTGTTTGTCAGGTTCTTTTTGAAGATTTTTGCATTTCTGTTCATGAAAGAGATTGGTCTGTAGTGTTCTTCTTTGGTTGGATCCTTGTCTGATTTTGAAATCAGGGTAATGTTAGCTTCCAGGAATGACTTTGGGATTACTCCTTCCCTTTTAATGTCATTAAAGAATTTGAGGAGTATTGGCATTAGATCTTCTCTGAAGTTTTCATAGAATTCTGCAGTGAACCCATTAGGTCCTGGACATTTCTTAGTTGGTATATATTTTGTATTACTGCTGTAACTTCATTGCCTGGTACTGGATTCTTCAGAGGTTTTGTATCTTCTTGGTTCAGTTTTGGTAATTTATATGCATCTATCTATTTCTTTTGGATTCTCTCAATTATTAGAGTATAGGTTTTTAAAGTAGTTACTAATAATCTGGATTTTGAAAGTTTCTGTTGTGATTTTCCTTTTTCATTTTTAATTTCATTGGTTTGGGTCTTTCTTTTTTTTGGTAAGATTGGCAGAAGGTTCATTTTGTTTCTTCTTTTGTAGAACTAACTCTTTGATTCATTGATTTTTTTTTTTAGCCTCAATTTCATTAATTTCTTCTCTTTATAATTTCTTTCCTTCTACTAGATTTGGATTTGGATTGTTCTTGTTTTTCTAGGACTTTGAGCTGTGTAAGTTATTTATATGGGCTTACTCTCTTTTTCTTATAAGGCCTTAACAGCTATGAACTTCTCTCTTAGAACTGATTTTATTGTGTCCCATTCATTCTGGTCTGTTGTACTGGCACTATCATTTGATTCTAGGAACTAGTTTCTTCTGTGATTCATTGATTATTCAAGAGGATAATATTTAATTTCCATGTATTTGCATTATTTCTGTGGTTTATTTTGCCATTGATTTCTAGTTTCATTGCACTATGATCTGATAATATGCATGGTATAATTCTGATTCTTTTGTATTTACTTAAGCATGCTTTATGGGCTAGTATGTGGTCTATTTTGGAGAAAGTTCCATGTACTGCTGGGAAGAATGTGCATTCTGTTGTTGTTGGGTGGAACATTCTGTACATATCATTTAAATATGTTAGTTAGAAGATTTGGTTCATCCCTGATATTACTTTGTTCATATTTTGCCTAGTTGATATGTCTACTAATGATAGTGGTGTATTGATATCCCCCACTATCATTGTGTTTACCTGATCTTTTATGTCCAGCAGTGTTCATTTTATGAAGTTTCTATGCACTGCTTTTTGGTGCATATGTGTTACTAATTGTTACCTCTTCCTGTTGAATTGTTCCCTTAGTTAATATGCAGTGACTCTGCCTCTTTTGATCATTTTGACTTAAAATCCACTTTTTCTGAAAATAAAACACCTACTGCTTCTTGTGTCTAGATTCCCATTGCATGGAATATTGTTTTCCAACACTTGATTTATAGTCAATGAGTGTCTTTTGGATTACATGTGTTTCTTGTATACAACATACTGTTGGGTTTTATTTTTTTTTTTTTTTAAATCCATCCTGCTAATCTTCTCTTTTGATTGAACATTGAGGCCATTCACATCGGCAGTTACTATGAAAGGTATTGATGAATTACTGTCATTGCATTATTTTCCTGTTGCTGATTTTTCTTTTTTGCTCTTCTGCTTAAGTACCACCCTTCCTGGTGTATCCATTCTATGGGACTTTTTGGCACTGTTGGCTCATTGTCTGTTTTTAAAATATGCTTGAGGACTTTTTGGAGTGCTGATTGTGTGGTCATGAATTTCTTAAAGTGCTCATTGTCATGGAAATTCTTCACTTCTCTATCAACTTTGAAAGACAGTTTTTCAGTATATATCAACCTGGGTTGAAATTTGTTTTCTTTTAGAGCTTGGAACACTTCACTCTAAGCTTCCTGTCCTTTAAGGTTTGTGTTGAGAAGTCTACTGTAATTTTAATGTGTTTACTTTTATAAGTGATTTGTTGCTTTTCTCTAATGTATTCTAAGGCTCTGCTTTGTGTTGGACTTGTGGATTTTTGACTATGATGTGTCATGGAGGAATTTTTTCTGATCCCTCACTTCAATTGAAATGTTTAATAATGTTAGATGTAAGTCTATCATGTTTGTCTTGATCCAGCTTCTTTGTTACTTTTTTCTTGCATGTCTGTGTTCTTTTGGGTAAAATGACCATTTTGTTTTCTATTGAGTTTTTATCTCTGCCTCTTGTGTATGTTCCAGTAGTTACTCTAGACATTCCAATATGTATCTATAACATCACAGACCACCTTCAAATAACATTATATTACTATTTTCCCATCACTTTGGGTAGTTAATTTTTCACATGATTGTGAGAGAAAAAAATCAATCCTATCCCTGTTAAATGTTTGTGAACATTAGCCTCATTTGATTTGCATTTTACAATCATTGTGGGTGCAGACTTTCCTCTGCCTGATCACAGAATTGATCTTATAGCTCACATATGTTTGTGTGGTTATTGGTTATGGGCTTACTTGAGGGTTTTTTGGGAGACAAATTCCTCTTTTTCTTTTTTCTTTTGAAATGAGTGCAAATTAGGAAGAAATGGGAAATATTAAGTACCAATCTTTTTTTTAAAGGGAATTTAAAAGAAGGCTGGTAAAGTACACAACACAGTGTACTGACCCTTTTTGCAATGAATGTGATGAGAGATTTTTTCCTCCTAGCCACTGATACCAGCTTATTGAGGTTTAGGTTGACTAATAGTCTGAGAATGGGAATGGATTTGAGAGGCTCCATTTAAGGGTTGATTTCCCTTGGCACAGATCTTTATGCCTTCCATAGATGGCTCTCTTCCTGTCTTCCTGTGAGACACACACGACATGTCTTACCTAGCACCTCTGTGTCTACCATAGTAATCAGTGTCTCGTGGGCTAGGGCGCATGGCTGAGCTTCTGGCACAGTGGCATATATATGTAAAATATTTCGCATATATTAATAATCAAAAGTAGATCCTTCTGAACCCACAATTTAACTGGGTTGACTGAAATACTTTCTATGTACTGCCCATCTTTGGAAGCTGGTTCTCTTGACTAGTAAAACAACAATTAAACAAATTAGCTGCTGATACTAATAAGGTGGTGGAATATTGTTTTTGCTTGTAAAATGCTGACTTGTACCTCAAATATTAAATTTTGTAAAATTCCACTTGTTGTTATTTAACAATGTACTGGAAATTATGGTCCATGTCACTGTATGTGCATTAAATTTCTAAGGTTGTACTTCAGTGGCATGTCTAGAGCAGTTTATATATGAATGGTTACTTTAGTTGATTAGTAAAATTAAAGGTAGAAACATAGTGATTGTGTTGACTAAGAAAAGGGAAAAAAACCACTTATTTTTCACAATTAATTTTCACGTGTTAACACATGTATACACTGTGAATCCTACTCTCACCTGATTCCTGTTTTGCTTTTAACTATCTGGACTAGTTGCTTTCTAGGTTCTGTTGGGGGATATAATCTCAAACTCCCTGCCATTAATATCTCTTCAAAGCTCTGCCAAGAAAAACAATATTTATGGAGCATTGGCTGAAGTATTTGTTGTCCATCCATTTTTTTAGATAAGCCATCACCAAACCTGTTGTCTCACAGACCCCTGAGAGAATGTGGAGTTATCACAAGGCTGTCTGCAAATCCTCTCCTGAAGGTATTATTATTTGTGTCATAGTTATCTGTAAGGACACAACAGTGACATTGAATAGTCTGTTTAAAGGAAGAGAGCTTTTCACAACACCCAGATCTTTACTTAGAAGAAGAAAGTTGTTGACAGATGCAATCAGTATTGGGACGTGGAACTGGAGTCTGCAGGCTTGAGTTTAACTGCTTGTTTCAGGGGCCCCGTTAGCACCACAGCACTGTGGAGCATTAGTGTTGGAAAGGATGCTGTGGCCTTGGTGGCTCAGTCTTGCAACACCTGCACTGAGAGTGCTGAGCCGCACACAAAGGGAGGAGCCGGGAAAGGGAGGAGGTGTTTCCCATGCGCGATCGCAGACTTTCTCAAAGCTGTTCTTTGTGGCTGACAACATCCCAGCGGTCGAAAACATACACTTGCAGTATCTGTTTTTATTTGGTTAGTAAGGAGAGTAAATTTTTGAAAATCCCCCATTTGAAATGCAGCAGGAAGACCAGCAGCTTCCAAGGATGAGTTCTGTAAAGATGCCCGATGATCGGGGTGCTCAGGGAGCCCACTGTCAGCCAGCCCCCAGCGTGGGACTACAGGGGTTTGCACAGCGGTGTGTGTGGCCATGCATTGCCTCATTACACTGGTGACTGCATTAAAGGAGGGAAGCTGAGGGAGCACTGTTTGGAAAAAAATGTTAAAAGGAGCACAAAAATTATGGTAATTCTGCAATTTATCGCCAGATGCTCTTCATCACATCTGTAAATTGCATTAATCTGATCTGAATTCTAATATCCACACTAAGATGCTTCTTTTTTCTCAAAGCCAGTGGTCAAAAGGGGAAGTAGAAGAATGATCACATTCAATTTAGCTCTTCATTTACCGAGAATGAGAGCTATCCACATGGGCAATGTGAAAGTGCTTGCAAATCATAATGCGAAACCTTCTTCACCTTGTCATTTAGAAATAAAATAGCTTATAAAAATAACTATTTAAAGCTGGGCCTGGTGGTGCATGCTTATAATCCCACTACTCTGTGAAGCTCAGACAGGAGGACTGAAAATTCAAACCAAGCCTGGGAAAATTGGAGACTTGGTGATACCCTGTCTCAAAAAATATAAAAGGCCTGGAGATATAGCTCCATGCAAAGGCCCTGGGTTCAATCTCCAGTACTGCAAAAGACAAAAACATAAAACACAAACAAAAGAACCCTACACAAACAAACAAACCATAGTAAACTTAATTGAATGGTATTTTCTACAAATTAAAATCATCCTCAACAGTCTCAAAAGTTTCATATGTAAAGATTAAACCATGCTGACCACCTGGATGTTAGGTAGTGGCCTGTTTGCAAATATTTAACTAGTAAGTAGTTTTGGAGGGATGGATGTGCAAAAATATATGTACAGAAGTGTCTTGGTTACTTTTCTCTCATTACTGAGACAAAATATCTGATGCCCAAAATTGAGGAAGGAAAGATTTATTTAGCTCACAGTTTGTGGGGGTTTCAGTCCGTAATCAGCTGGCTCCAAACAGGGTGGCACATGGCAGAGGGCAACAGTTCATGGTGGCAGAAGACAGCAAAAGCAACAAGAGCGAAAGGGGGAGAAGTAGAAAGAGCAAGCCTCTTTCCTTCTCTTATATTGTATTCAGGCTGCCCGCCCCACGGCAGTGTAGCACTCGCACCCATAATTCCAGCATTGGGCCAGGAATCAATCACAAACTCTAGGACCCCACACACATGACTGCATGAGGCTTTGAGGGACATTGAGACACAAACCATAGCATGAAATTTATTATAAATTTTATTGATATAAAAGAGGTATAGAATATAATTTAGAAATAATAATAAAACATGAATACCATTTATTGTACATTCTAGATAGCTGGCTGATTTTTGCCAGACTCTCATATCCACAGCTGGTCTATGATTTGACAACAGGATTGAATCCCAATCTAGCAACATTTTTCCTAGTAAATTTATTATTTTTGCATCTCATATATGAGCCATTGTCAGAGTAGTTCTCATTCTTGGATGACTAATACTCATGAAATTAAGATCTTCTGGCTTTTAGTTTTTGAGTTTACTCAAAAGCACTGTTTTTGAGTTTAAGCTGCATTATTGACATTTTCTTTCACTTTCTTAAATGTACACATTAAGAGTAATAGATCAAGCCCTGATGTGTCATGTTTGTTAATGTGCATAGTATAAATGTTCCCTTTGTTTCAAGCTACCAACATGATGTCACCAAATACCCAGATGTTCACATTATAAAGTACTGCCACCCGAACAATAGACCCGAACAATCTCAAGACTATAGACAGTAATAGATAGTAGTAAAATAACTAAAGATTGGTGAGTTTTGAGGATTCTTACTCGTTTTAAAAAATATTCCCTATTTAATTGTAAATATTCATAATCTTTTTTTCAATACTAAGGATTGAACCCAAGGCCTTCACACTGAGCTACATCCCTAGTTGTTTTTTATTTTTTATTTTGAGGGAGGGTCTTGCTAAATCATTAAGGTGTCCAGCTGGGCTCAAACTTGTGATCCTCCTGTCTCAGCCTTCCAGAGTGCTGGGATTACAGGTATGTGCCACTACATCTGGCACATGATTTAAAATTTAACAACAGCTGGGTGTAACTACTAGCTTGCAGACATCTTGAGAATGTACCCAGTTGGCTCTTATGAGCTAGTACAAGTTGACTCCATACACTACTAATAGTAAATAGTGGCAGAGCTTAAATGTTAGAGAACTACAGTGAGCCAAAGGCTCTGGTGACTGAGGAGGGACCCAGAAGAGATCTACTGGTGGCCAGAAGAGGCTGCAGGGTAGGAGGCTGTCTTGGTTACTTTTCTCTCTGTGCTGGGACAAAATACCCAATGCTCAAAATGAACGAAGGAAAGGTCTATTTAGCTTACAGTTTGTGGAGGTTTCAGTCCATGCTTGGCTGGCTCCGAGGCAGAAGACAGCAAAGCAACAAGAGCAAAGGGGGGAATGGCAGCCGAACAGCAATGCAGCCAGAGCCAAAAGGAGGAATGGCGGTAAGCAGCTTCTTTCCCTGCCTTACTTTGTAAACAGGCTACCTCCACCTAAGGGGTGTGTAGCTCTCACATAATCTCCATGCCCTCCTCTTCCACAGGCTCAGGATGTATACAAAGTAAGCACCCTGGCTTCCTGCTGAGTCACTTAGCCAAACCTCTAGACTCCCCAAGTTGACACAATGTATCAGCCATAACAGAGGCACAGCCAGTGCCAGGGCTCCTCAAAGAAGCTGGGGTTTGCTTTAGTCTCACTTTCCCTTTGCAGTGCCGCTGACCTTGACTCCTGGTGCCCATTGTCACCACCTGACTAATCTCGAGCTTAGCTTTCAGATTGGATTATTGTTCTGCCTCCCAGTTCATCTTGGGGCATTCTCCCCACACTAGTCCACTGTGTACTCAGATTCCAGAACACTCTTCCCAAACACATCTTTACATGCATTCTTCTCCATCTGTCTGGCCCCATGTAAGATGAATTCTATACCAAGAAACCTGGTTTTTATTTTTCAGAGCCACACACCAAGCTTCCCACTTCCCCCCCACACATGTGCCTTCCTCCTCCCTGCTGTGGTGGTTAACTGTGATGTGTCAAATTGACTTGAGCAAGAATCACCCAGCAGACAAGTAGAGCTCTGGCTGCATCTGTGGGTCACTGACCAGTATGCTGCAGACAGAGGAGGGAAGACCCACCCTGGATGTGAGTGGCACCCACCAGTAGGATTATAGTCTGAATGCAGTGAGAAAGGAAAGAAGAAGGAAATTCTCTTTTTTCTTTGGAGGATCTCCAGTCTGCACCACTGCCCTTGGATGTTGGTCTCCAGTTCCTTCAGGCTCCCAGTGCAGATGCTCAACCTTTCAGCACAGACCTTTTGACTTTCTGACACAGACTCCCACCAGACTACAGTGAGCTTCAGGGGCTCAACCTTTACCTGAATCCTTTGGGCTCCCAGGAGTATACCAACATGGCTGTCATAAGTCTACTGGGTAAATCCTTTACGTAATGGATATATTATGTGTACATGCTCTTATATGAGGATCTGGCCTCTTGACTACTGGCTATTGCAGACATCTTGAGAATGTACCCAGTTGGCTCTTGTGAGCTAGTACAAGTTGACCCCATACACTACTAATAGTAAATAGTGGCAGAGCTTAAATTTTAGAGAACTACAGTGAGCCAAAGGCTCTGGTGACTGAGGAGGGACCCAGAAGAGATCTATTGGTGGCCAGAAGAGGCTGCAGGGTAGGAGGCACAGCCAGTGCCCAAAGCATTGAGCTCTTTATGCTTCACAAGTACTACTGGGCTGTGCTGTCTCCCAGTCCACAAGACAGCTTATTTGCAACCCATTTTTCCTTTGTGAAGCACATCGAGTCCCAAGTATCCCACTCATCATTGTGGAAATGAAGCTCCTCCTCTGAATGCTTGGGTCACTCTCTGGACTTGTGAGTGTCTTGCAGCCTTAGATGTACATAGTTCCCCACTCACATCTTGGCCAATGCCTAACCAGATTGTAGACCTCTTGGGGTCAGACAGTAGATGTTTAGCAAATATTTCTTGCTGATTAGAAGAAACTGATATACCCCCAAATGGTGTACTTCCTGACAGAGTTGTAAAATTTGACCAAACTAGTTTCTGGTGTGTGTTTCTTCACGTTGTTTAGTTTTTGATCTGCAGCTTGTATTTGTAGCAAGTGGAAACATTAAGCTTGTTTGCACAGTGCACTTTGTATTAGTCTGCTTGGGCTGCCAAAACAAGATACTGCAGACATTGATATTCTCACAGTTCTGGAGGATGGAAGTCCAAGGCCAAGGTGCTGTCAGGGTTAATTTCTGGTCAGGGCCATCATCCCGGTACAGACTGCCACATTCCTACTCTGTGCCCCATGGCCTTTCCTCTGTGTGTGTGGAAGGAGAGCATTCTCTGGTATCACTTCCTTTTTCTTCCTCCCTCCCTTTTGCTCTCTCCCTCTCTCATTGTCTCTCTCTCCTGTTCTCTTTCTGTCTCTCTCTCTCTCTCATTGGACCCTGTTGCAAATTTGAGGCAAGCTGTCTGACCCCCGTGTGACACCCCCATGCCTTCTTTATTTTTTCCTTTGAGGCAGAGTCTCAACTAAATTGCCCAGGCTGGCCTTGAAACTGTGACTCTCCCAAGTGGTTAAGATGACAAGTATGTGTCACCACACCTAGTTTCTTCCTTTTCTTATAATGACAACATCAGAATAGGGTCCCACAATCATGATCCCTTTCAAACATTACCCCCCTAAAGTTCCCATTTCCAAATATAGTCATTTTGGGGGTGACTATTCTTGAATGAATTTTAGAGGGACACAATTCTGTCTGTAACACCTTCCAAATTGAGTTTTTATTTTCCTTTGATTAAAAAATGATACTGTATACTCATCCTACCAAAAAAGAACTCAATAAGTGACTATTTGTGCAATTAAGTGTCCACACTGGCTGTAGGAGCAGATGTACCCTTTTACCAGTACTAGCATTATCATGATGGTTTGGAGCTAGGGCTCTCAAACTGAGCTGTGAGGGCTTCAACCTGCCCCTGCTATTAGCAGCTGTGTGACCTTTGCTCCAGTTTGTGTGTGTGTGTGTGTGTGTGTGTGTGTGTGTGTGCAAAATGGGAATCATAGCGATGCTTTTACTCCATAGGAGGACTGTGATTGTTGTCTGGGATGTTAATGAGATGATGTATGAAACACCTGGGACATTGTTTACCTTAAAAATCTCCTTTTAAATTCTTGTAGAAGTATATATGTGCAAGCCTGGGCATGGTGGCACATGCTTGTAATCCCAGCACTTAAGAGGCTGAGACAGGAAGATCACTGCAAGTTCAAGGCCAGCCAGAACTACATAGTAAGACCCTGTCTCAAAAAAATAATGATACATGTGTGTCTACATCTGCTGTTGCTTTCAGGGAAGTGTCATCCAGAAACTGACCAAGAGTACTGGCAAAGTTCACTCAGGCGGCACCTGCCGCTTATGCCCAGAGCCTCTGGGCTCAGCAAACATTTATCTGCAAGATTACGGCCAGTGCAAGAAGGTGCTGTGCACAGGTGTCAGTGGGGATGCAGAGGAGGGTTCTTAGGCTTGGACTGAGGTGCTGGTGGCATCTGAGAGGTGTGGTGACATTTGAGTTGATACCTGAAGAAAGGTACAAATCGGAAGCAAAGTACCTATTATCACTGCCCGTAGTATACTGAGCTTCAGTTATGCACAGGGAAAATCCTCTGGTTCTAGAGCTAGTAGCCTTTTAAGAAACAGAAGGCAGAGGATTCCAGCAAAAATGGTGAAAACCATGATTTCTATAAATACTTAATTTTTAAGTTGACTTCTTAAAGTGAATTCATATCTCACTTTTAAAGATGAATCAGAGGTAATCCCTAGTTGGTAATTGTAGATGCCATTCAGCCATGAAATGAATGTATTTATGTGTTCAGCAGATATTCTGGGGGTGCTCCTGTGTACCAAGGGATGAAGATATGGTAGGGAGTGGATCAGACATACGGTCTTTACTTCATGAGTCTCTGGGAACTCGAGGAACACCGATTGACAAATGTAGCAACAGCCGGGCATGATGGCACACTCCTATACTCCTACCACTCTGGGAGGCTGAGGCAGGAGGATTGCAATTTTGAGCCTGATATGAGCAATTTAGTGAGACCTCGTCTGAAAATTAAATGAATATGCCTGATGTGCTGGCTCATACCTCTAATCCCAGCACTCAGGAGGCTGAGGCAAGACGATTGCGGTGAGCTAGAGGCCAGCCTGGGCTCTGAAGTGAATTCAAGGCCAGCCTGAACTGCATAGCAAGATTCTGTCTCAAAAAACAAAACAAACACACAAACAAGCATGAATAAAGGTGCAGAGTGTAGTTCGGTGTGGATGCTCTGCGTCCAGTCCTCCATACTGGAGAAAAGAAACAGTGGCGACCGTCCAGCTGGTGGAGGCGCGGGTCCGGGAAGCTTCCTCTCTGCGCAGCGTTCCTCAGATCTAAGCGAGGAGTAGAAAATACTGGGACTCAGGGAGGGGAAGAGTTTCTCAGAATATGGAACAGCATTCTAGAAAACTCTAGAGAGGAGCTGATGACCTCAAACACAAGAGTATGTGTGCTGGCTCGAGGGCAGGGTGGGGGTGGGGCTGCCGGGGGAAGCTGCGGGGCTCCAGCCTGAGAGCCGCAGGCAACCTCCGAAAAGCCTTGCGGAGGTGGTGGCATGAACTGATTCTTCGTCCCTCTGTTCCTCTGTCCTTCTCTCCCCTTTCCCTCTACCCTCCGTCTCCCTCTCCCCCATTCCCTCCCCTCCTTCCCTCCCCCCATACTGGGGGATTGAATCCATGGCCTTTGCCCTGAACTACATCCCCACATCTCCACTCCTTTTTTAGTTTTTATTCGGAGACAGGGCCTCCAGAGTCACTAGGTGTCCAGGACGGGCTCAAACTTGTGAATCTCCTCTTTAGCTTCGTGTGCTGCCAGATTTACATTTTCGAATCTTCCCTGTGACTGCAGGCAGGGAACAGATCGGATATTTACTGTGTAGTAAGACAACACTTAAAACAACTTTCTTGAAATAAATGAATGAGTAAAACACCCGTCCCTATTTGAGAGTACAAAACCACAACAAAGGATCTTGCAACAAACCAGGTGTGAAAGGATGGCACCTTAGACTAGGTGATGAGCAGAGAAATGTAGAGAAGGGGACCAGTTTGAGTGGGGAGACTTAGAGCAGTTACTTACATAATAGAGACCCTCTGATTTATTTATTAGATGCCCTGTCTAAATCTAAACAATGTACATCCGTGTAAACCCCATTAGGCTTTCGAATGGAGGCACAGGATGCAGAGAAAGAAGTGGTCTCTGGTTCTTGTTCAGAGGCTGGGCAGGAGCCACACTGCCCGCCGTGAAGGACACCCCCTGCGCGGAAGGTGGCGAGTGTGTTGGTGCCTGGGCTGGTCACGCTCTGGAGCAGCATCTGGGGTCTCGGTGAGGGAATTACGTGTATGAACCTGACAGCAGAAGTGCATAACAACCCACAGCTGTGGCACTGAGAGCGCCAGTCCTATAACTTTAGATATCTGTGAAGGTGTCAAAGTTTTCCTCGGAGAATCCTGAGTAGACGTGAAGGCTGTCTGCAGTGCCCGCTGCCTGCAGTCATTAAGGATGGGTTTCTTGTTGCCTTCCCAAGGCCTAGGAGAAGATTCAGGGCTCCTCCCCGATCCAAGGGTCTGTTTATTAAATGTTTTGCAGTCCAAGTATAAGTGTGAAACCTAAAATGAATGCAAATTTAAGGGGATTTGCTGTATCCTGCTGGCCTCCATCTTTATTGAAATCTAATTGGGGTTTTAAAAGGCCTTTGAGAATATATTAGAATATTTTAGGTAATGAATAGGTTAGAAAGAGATACCAGTACTTTTTATGTAATACTTTTTGTCTGTGTGATACTAGTGATTGAACGCAAGGCCTTCCCGCTGAGCTATATCCTCAGCACTTTTTCATTTCAGACAGGGTCTCGCTAAGTTGCCCAAGCTGGGTTTGAACATGTGATCCTCCTGCTTCAGCTTCCTAAAGTGCTGATATTATAGATGTGTGCCCGGTTAAATATAATACTGCTAATCCAAAGATTCCTCAGAGAGAAATAGGAGTCTGTCTAATACCCAAGGCATTCTCCATCAAAAACATAGTTTTACTACTAAAAACATGGTATTTGTTATATAAATATCCAAGCATCCTGTGTGAATACACATTTATTCTCTTCAGTCCTGGAGGTCATGAATCCGAGTCATTTTCACTGGGCAGGAAGGCCTGGGCCAGGCTATGCTCCCTCCAGGAAGAGCCCAACTTCCTCCCTCCCTGACCTCCTGGAGCTGAGCTCCTCAGCTCTCGTTTTCTCCTCCATCTGCAAAGCCGAAGCTCATCGTCCGCCCCTCCGGCTATGCTCCTTTCGCTTGCATCTCGTAGCTTCCTCCTTTTCTGTGTCAAAGCTCCCTCTTCCTCTCTTGTAAGGACAGCTGGCGTTATGCGGGCCTCTCTAGACAATTCAGGACTAATTCCCCACCTCAAGACACGTTACCGCAGCCAGGCATTGCGGTACCTGCCTGTCCTCCCAGTACTGCGGGAGACTGAGGCAGGAGGATGGCGAGTGGTACTGTCCCGTTCCATTAGGCTGTGTGTGGAGGCTGACTTGACAAGTGGACCCTTAACACATAAAAATGATCACTTTAACCATTTTTAGGTGTAAACATAGCGGCATTAGGTAAAATTCACATTACTGTGCAGCCGTCATCATCATTCATCTCCGGAATGTTTTTTATCTTCTCAATATCAAAATTCTATACTCCAAAATGTAATAAATCCCTATTCTTCCCTCCCTCCGACCCTGGGAACCAGCATGCCACTGTCAGTCTCTATGAATTTATCTACTCTAGGTACTGCATAAAAGAATCACAGAGGTTTTTGTACTGGGGACAGACCCCAGGGCCTTTGCTCTGAGCCACATCTCCAGCCTTAAGTTATCAAGATGCCCAGACCAGGCTGGAACCTGTGGTCCTCCCGTACCAGCCTCCCAGGTTGCTGGCATGTGGTGTCATGCTCAGCAGGAAGCACACAATACTCATCCCATCTCACACTTTTGAATGATTGTTTTGCATTTGCAGATCTTAATGCAGCATCCTCAAATCATTCAATTTGGAATGGGCATACATGTGCCTGGTCCAGACAACATCTGACGTCAAAGTGAGACGCAACTGCAATAAGCACTAGCGTCCTTGGCCATTAGAGTTTGCAGGGATAGCAGCCAGCGTCAGCAGGAGGCTCTGACTCCTACCATCCCAGTAATGAGAAGGAATGTTAGAATTCCCTTTTGGAAAACAGGCCAGACGACAATGGCAGTGCTGTGTGTGGTAACATCTCCATGTTCCTTATACTGCGCTCTTGCTTGCCCTGTTAAAAGGGTTGGTTGGGACTGGGATTGGCCTACAGCACAGATGCAGAATTAATAACTGCAAAATTAGCAGGAATCATCCCAGTATTCCTCACACTTGGTAGAAGCGTGGAATAACTATCTAGATATGCACACGGAAACCTCTGGCAGCGGTTCTTCTAGTACGAGAAAAGATGGGAGCAGTTTTCTCACATTTTGACTAAGCTACAGTTGTGTGCTGTGTAGAGACAGGGATGTTTGGAGATCTACACTGTCAGGTAGTGTCGCTGTTTAAACGTTATGGGGTATTCTTATGCAAAGTAGGATGGCTACAGCATCGTACAAGGTGTGATCAAAACATACTGTGAATGTCTAAGTTTTTAAAAATTTATTATACTAACAGATACATTGCCATTAATCCCCCTCAAGGCACTGTCCTCAGCTTCAAATATACTTTATTGCTGTGTTTTTGCCACTTTCTGAAGCAGTTCTGGAAGTCCTCTTTTGTGAGTGTCTTTCTTTGCACTGCTATGGCTGCCTCAGTGTCCTAAATTGATTCAAAACATTTACCTTTCATGATCATTTTGGCTTTGAAGAAGAGACAGACTTGCATATTCCCTAACCTGGAAGATAAGGTGGCTGAAGATACACCATGATGCTTTTATTGGACAGAAATCACCATAAATGATTGATGAATGAGGGGTGGTTGTAAAATAAGGTGAATGTGTAAACTGAAAAGTTTATTACAGTAAAAGATACACTGTCATTAATCCTCAAAATATTTTTTCTTGATTCAAGCACACTAATCCCACCATTCTTGGCAATGTGTCCTTTACTGTAACATTTTATTTTTTAATTTAAGCATTCCCTGTACCTTTCTATACCTGTTCTAAGTGGAATAAGCCTGTGAGACATCATGGTAAGCAAGTATACTGAATGTGTTTGCCACCCTGCCTGGCTGGCCCCTTGCAACTGCTTTAAAAATTAATACTGGTAAATTACTTGAGATAGACCATCAAATTATAGATAATGTAAAAATAAAGAGTGAGTATCCATCAACTGATTAATCAGCTGTTCATTGATTCAAAAGTTCATTCATGCAAGCGCAAGGTCGTGAGTTCGGTTCCCGGTACAGGAGAAAAACCAAAAACCAAAAAAAACAAAAAACAAAAAAAACCAAAAGTTCATTCATCACGTACATAGTAGAGAATCAGAGGAGTGGGGAACAAGACCAGGTTGGAGAGGTGGCTGCAGTCATATCCATCTATTCATTCATCCATCTATTTATCTACCCAGCCATTTATGTGCTCCCTATGTCGAAAATCATTTGGGATAACTTCTGCAAACATAGAAAACAGGAAGGAACAAATAAAAAGAGGAGGGGAGACCACTTAGAAAAATAAAACTGGGAAGGGGTTGGCAAGCAAAATGGGTGTCATAGCACTTGTAAAGTTAGTGGCCTGAAAATTTAGTTCTGAATTTCCTAGCACTCCAAGCAGAGAGAGAAATAAGATCAGTTATGTGACCGACAGTGTCCAGCAGATGAAAACAAACTATTCTCTTAGAACAAGGATTGTCCTCTGTCCTAAGAGTTGAGAAAAACCTCTAGTGTCTGTAGTGGTTTTTATTGCGCTGATTTGGGAAAGTGGAACTGCGGTTCTCCGCATCCCCTTCCCTAGGTGGCTCTGGGTGGCACTGGCTGAAAGAGGAAAGAAGCGAAAGTAGATTTAGAGGACAGACGTGAATCAACAGATTTCACATTGTGGAGGCTGGCGAGTTAGATGTAGGGGAGGGAAAGTCACAGAGAGTGCAACAGCTTCCAGCCTGCGTTTTCTCTCCTCTCCTCTCCTCTCCTCTGCTCTCCTCTCCTCTCCTCTCCTCTCCTCTCCAACTCCCCTCCCCTCCCCTCCCTTCCCCTCCCCTCTCCTCTCTGCCTCTGGCTTTTCTGACAACCTGCTGTCCCCACAGACAGAGAGATGCCACAGGTGCCACCAGGTGCAGCAGCAGCAGCCTTCTACCTGCAGATTCTTCAGGCTTGACCCAGGCACCTGGACGTGCCTTGATTTCCTCAGCGCCTGCTAAGGTCTGACTGCTAAGTGCCTCAGCAGAGCTGGTTAAAGTAAGTGCTGCATTTTGAAGACTTTGTATGAGATAAAATCTTGCAGGACCTCATTAATTTCCTGTATACATATTTTGGGTTAAATAAAATGCATTAGTAAAATTTCATGTGTTTCTTTTTACCTTTTCATAAGGTGTTACATTTCCATAGGACAGCACAGCTCCAGAACACGAGGCCCACGGACACGTCTCATCCTTTGCTCAGCTTCCTGTCATCGGTCAGGACCAAATCACCCGCCGGAGTGGTAGCTGGAATTAGTCCGACACTTTGAAGAGGTCCTGGAACTGAGCTTCTTCTGGGCCTCCAAGCTTGGCTCAGACCTTGTATAGCACAGGAGAGAGACAGAAGTATAATAAGCTAAAAGATGTTTCACAAAGGAGGCAAAAACAAAACAAAACATAACAATGCATTCCACTCCCCTCCCCCAGGAGAAATGCTGTTGGGGATTTAAAATCTCCATATCCATGGCCACCTAAGATACAGCTTGTGTTTAGGGTGGCTGCTGTCTGAGCTTCTGAGAGTCACAGGGGGAACCTCAAAATTCTGGGCATCAAGAGTCCTTCTGAGTTGAAATAAAAAGAGGCTCAGGACATTTGTGTAAATGCTGACCTTAAGTGAGCAGAGACTGTGTGCGAATGGATTCCTCTGGGCGTGGAATACGGAGTTACAGCAGTTTGGGTGAAAGTCACCACATTAACTAGTACTTGTAGGGTCAAACTGAGGTACTTGTGAATAAGAACACAGCTGCCATGACTTCTGGGACTTTCTGCATTAACCAGTAAAGACTTCTTGTCCCATGGTGGTCGGGAAGGGTTCTGGGAATGGGACAGTAGGAGTGGGCCAGGGATGGCTTGAGACTTCCTAGTACTGTCCCTGGGGTCACAGTCAGTGACAGGCAAAGCAGGACCCTGATGGCCTAAGTGGAGGGAAAATAAATACAAGCCAGAGAAAACATTATGGAAAAGGACATTATGTCCTTGGGAGTGGTCTCAGTGTTCCCCGAGGTCACCACTCACTCATTTACCTCCTTAGGGGTCTTATTTTTTAAAATGTGGATAAAAGTGAAGGAGGAACTGGCCACCACGGTTGAGGGACAAGCCACTTGTGATGAATGGTAGCTCTTTGTGGAAAGTGCTTTACTTTACAGTTTTCAATGCACTTCCCTGAGGATTTCCGGCAAAAACCGTGCCCTTTACCCGTGCGTGTCAGCCTTTCTGCTCCTGTCTTCACCTGCCCCTTGCGGGTAACAGGAGTCACTCTGGGAAATAAATTCTTGGCCTGTGCTAACGTGTTACCATCAGAAACGAGAAGGGCAGGGCAGGTCTGTAGAAATAACCAGGCTGTTAATCTCACACACTTGGAAGATTTTTTGCAAACGCAAAGTTTAAACTATAAGAGTGGGCACCCCGGCACCAGGTCATCCGCCAATGTACCCTGTTGGTGGAGGGACTGTGCCTTCAGCTCACAGTACTTACCTGCCAGTCGTGGTTCCCTCCTCTCTTGTTTCTTCTTGGCTATGGCTGTAAAGTCTCGCCATGCAGGTATGCGTCCTGCATAGGATTAGAGAGCAGAAACATCTGGCTCCAGGACTGGATTTTAACTTGAGACAATTTGCAGTTTTGCCTTTTCTGTAAGAGAACGAAGAGAAAGAGACTCCATTGGATACTGGGCTTCCTTCATTTATTCTCTAATTCATTCATTTGTTTTTTCTGGTACTATAGATTGGACCCAGGACCTTTTCACTACATTCCCAGCCCTTTTTATTTTTATTTTAAGACATGGTCACACTAAATCACTAAGTCACCCAGGTTGGGCTTGAATTTGTGATCCTTCTGCCTCAGTTTCCCAGAGTGCTGGGGCTACAGGACTTTGTCACCATGTCTGCTTTTATAGCCTAGCATCAAATCCTTTTCGAATAGTATGTGCGCTATGTTCACACACAAACAAAACATTAGGATTTCCAGTTATATTTTTATCTCATTCCTTTTAATCTTGTTTTGAGCATACGTTTCCCACCATATCTAATATAGTTGTAAAAGTTCACAATCCCATATCCACAATCCTGGTGTCTAAATAGGTCTAAAAACCAGAAGATATTTTGTAATTCATTTGTGGATCAGCCTGCACCTACCTGAATGGGTGTCTGGCTGTTGACAACATTTACTTAAAGTAATTAGTGCAAATGACGAGAACAATGATACAGTTCTCTGTAGAAATCATGAAATGTTCTATTGTGTGCCGCAGTGCTACCCTCCCTACTGGGATATAATAGATAGGCTATGCAAGCACACCCTTACCTTGCTAAAGCTGGAGAAGTCAGAGGCATATTTTGTTCTAAGCCTGTGTGGGTATTTGGTTGGTCTTTTCTTTTCTTTATACGGGGTCACACTGTATTCCAAGCTGGCCTCAAACTTGCCATGTAGCCCACGCTGGCCTTGAACTCCAGGTGTGTGCCACCTGTCCTGTGGGCCTGTCTTAAGTCACCTTCTTATTGCAGGGACAAAATACCCAACACCCACAACCCAAAGGAGAGGTATATTTGGGCTCAGAGCTTTTAGAGCTTTCAGTCCACAGTGAACTGGCTCCAAGCAGAAACATCGTGGCAGAGGGGGCACGGCAAAGGACAACTGCTCACCTCGTGGTGACCAGGAAGTAGAGTGAGATGAGAGGAGCAGGAGAGGGAGATAAGCCTTCTGGGCCACGCACACACGCAGTGACCCACCCCTTCTAACCAGGCCTCATTTCCTAACAGTAAGGCAGCAGCGGACATCAGTGGATGAAGCCACTAATGAGTGCGGTACCCTCAGGAACAAGTCACCTTCTAGAAGCCCCACCTCTGAGCACAGGAGGCTTTTGGGGGCGTTCTAGATCTAAACCACAACAGGACCTGCAGTGGTACATAACGTATAAATAAACAGATAATTATTCATAGATGTAACTTACAGATAAATACAACAGCACATCCTGAGGGTGCGGCTCTGAGGTTTCTGTCACTGATAGGACTGTGTGGGCACCATGGTGACTGATGGCCTCCGTGAAACCCGGTCTCTTCCCTCACCGAGCAGGTCACAGCCGGCACTGAGCAGGGGACTTTTCCTGAGCATTCACTGAAATCCCACCTCAGGTAAAGACAGGTACAAAGAGGACAGATGTGAGGTGCAGACCATCCAGAGTAAGACAAAAAGATCAATGTGTCTTCATCAGGGAGTCCCACAGCCTGGAGCCTGACCAGACATTTCTTAGGATGGAGAACACACGGCTGAATTCTAGAAATTAGTATTAATTTTTAGTCAGGTAACATATTGTGATTTTACAACTAATGGAAGCAGCTACGTACATTTTGAATGTGTGCGTGTGTGTGTGTGTGTGTGTGTGTGTGTGTGTTTGTGAGAAAGAAAGGCAAACACAAAAATAAGCTTATAATTAAGAATTAGGTAGAGATTTCCAGTTTTCCCAACTGTCGTGATATAAGGGTAAAATCACTGTCACAAGAGGAACCAGAGGCTTAAAACCATGTGAACGAGTGGTACAGCATCACAGACATTTTTAGCAAGTTCTCCTCAGCCTGTTCACAAGTTGTCTTCATTTTTATTTCTTATTCAGGGCCTTAAAAACAAACTGGATACAATTCCGCAGGATTTTCCCCACAGATATTGTATTTGCTTTAGCGGCCAAGATGCAAAGGTCCAGTGGCTGGAGTCCTTTTTGCTATGGTGCCGGGACATCTGTCATGGTGTCTACACTGTGATAGCAGAGTGCCCCTGCAGCATTTGCTCCTAGAGTTTTTCTATCGGCTCTGGGGACACTGCGTGTCACTCTGACTCCAGTAAGTAATGCCAGCGGCACAGGTAGATGGATCTGACAGGCCGAGGACTAACAGCACCTCACCCGCCTTTCTCCAATGAAGGCTATACATCAGCACTCAGAATCTGCTGGAGCCGGAGAGGGTGACAAGGGAATAACATCCCTTTCTCTTCCATCGACAGGGGTAATAACTCCTCACTCCCTAGGGACAGATTGTAAAAGCCAATAGCCAGGAGCTGTGAAGCAGGGAGGCTAGAAGAATTGAAAATTAAAGAGGGAGTGGAAATTTTGCGTAAGGTTTTATAGTGAGATGGAATAAACTATCAGATGTCAGTCTTTTAATTGCCTCATTGTTGACATGGGGTTTTGCAAATGTTCATTTTGACTGCTTAATTTTTTAAAGAGATGGTTCAAAGTAATGTGCATTGCCTAAATGCAGGCTTCTGCTGTCTGTGTGTGTTTTCTTGGTGACTATTATAAAATGCCGCTACTTAATATCTGGAATTTTTTCAAGTCATTGTTGAAAAGTCCTTACACCAATATAGTTTAAAATATCCCTCTGAAGAAAAATGCAACGAATGCATTGGGCTGCTAAAATTGCTTAATTTGATGTCTTTATTTCCACTTGCATAGCTGTGTGGCTAAACGCGAAGGGACTGAGTTTATGCATATCATGTACAATGCTTTTCAACGGTTAATAAGAATTTCTATTTTCAAGCAACCTTCAAAACGACTTCTGTGCTCCATGGAAACAGCATCCCAGTGGCCACTGAGAGGAAACAGTTCTTAAAGTCCGCAGTGTTCATGAGAGGGCTGAGTTGGTGGCACTGCAGGGATAAAATGAGTTTGGGGACCCAAACATTGCTTTGAATTAGATATAGCACCATGAAAGACTGAACTTTTTAGAAAATCAAGCCTTTCAGAAACAGATGCCTTTGAACGCTGCCTGGTTTATAGGAAACACACTTATTTAGTTTTTAAACTAGGACTGGTGTTTAGTTAAATCTCCTCCGGACTCAGTTCACTGAAGGTGACAGAAGTACTCACTCGAGCTCAATGAGAAGTAGACGCGACAGTAAATTTTTCAGGCAGCGACAGGAGATCTTGTTATAGGAGTCAGAACGGGGGTCAGGGCAGAGCCTGTTGATGATTGAGGAAAAGAGAAGTAAATTCATTCTGCTTCAGGCTCTTTGTCAAGTGCCAGTAGCTTACCATTGAGAACTAGTCACCCGTTCTAGTCTTACGGCCATAGAGGTCACTCATTTGATATAAATCATAGCACCTCGGAGGCGCACCAACCTATTGCCGCTCGGGATGAAATAAAAAAGAGGAATGCTGCTTTCGGAATGGAAATGACTACGAATATCCCACCACATGTTGCTGTTTAATGCAATATGTGCTTAGATATTGATCTCCTGAATCAAGTCATTAAAATGTGCAGTTTTTGTTTATTGGAATGAAGCAATTAAATGGTTCAGTTATGCTAGACCTTACCTTTTCTGATGAAAACTATTGATTTCTTGCCACAGCTTTATAAGCGACAATGTTTTTGATTACTCTTGACAAACCTCCTTGGAGTGTTAATTAAAATTGTACCAGATGAGCAGGTGTGGGAGATCATTAGATCGCCCGGATCACACATCTACACTTCATATTCTGCAGCCTTGCATAATGAATAGGGCACAAGAGGGGAAAAACAATATCTTCATCAGCAGAATAGCATCTTCACTTTTTACAAAACTAGGTGACATTACATTTTATGCTATAGATGCTTTCGAATCATTGGCCTACTCCTACTGCTACATTCGATCAAAATTTGCGTTTTACATTTTGCTCTCGTTCCTTCAGTGCCTAATGAGCTGCTGGTTTTGTTCTGAGGTAGCAAATATTTAAACACATATTTATACAGAAAATTGAGGAATCAAATAAGGCTCTTCCCATGCTATGCAGATAAAGTCATGAATATTAATATGATTCCATTTAACACTTTGAAAACTCGCCTCAGCAACATAACCTCAACATGATTTTTAAAAATATTTTACTACTTATTTTCAGGACCTCCATGAAATACGATTATTTAGGAATATGCTTGTTTGTTGCCTTACAATTATATGTCTTTTAGGTGCCTCTTAGAAGATTATTGCGTTTGAAAATTTAAAATATTCTGTGATACTTTATAAAATAAGAGGCAAATAATGTTCAAGTTTTTGAAAAAGTAATGATCTTTCTATTGATGCTATTTATTATGAACTGTGATTTATTACTGTGTAACTATAGGCACCAAAGTGGACTTTTTCATTTTTGTATAAAGCGCAGAATTTAAATAATTGAAATTAGATTTTAAATCCTCTGTGATCTGCTGTCTACACATAGCAGGAAAGCGTGTATTTCTCGGATTCATAGGACCTGAAAAGAACTTTAAAAGGTCATCTAATCCAATCCCCTGCTGCCAAAGTAGCTGTTTAAAAATGCACTATTTTTCATTAGTCTGGAATTTTAAAAAGGATTAATGAATTTATAAATGTATTATTTACAATGTTCTGAGCATGTACATCTAACTGGAGCTAACTGTTAGACTTTGAAATGGTAAGACTGTATGTGTGTGTTTTAAAGTCTCATCTTCTCTTCAGATAATTTATGGTTTACAAAGTATTTCTCCATTTTTATTCTTTAATTTGAGCAGTAACAGAGCTTTAAGTCTCAGGAAAGTGTCTTATAATTTTTTAAATGAACCTCTGGCTCAGTTTACTCAATTGACCTAATAGTATTTGTATGCTCTAATTATTAGAAGCAGTGTTGTTGTTCCATAGCATCTATTACAGCTAGGTTTGAAGATGCAAACATCCATGTCGTTATTGCATTTTATGGGTGAAATGCAACAGTCAGATCAAAGTGTCAATGTAATTTTTAGTAGTAAAATTAATGTATTATTTCTAAACTCCACCATAATAATTGCGCTTTACCAACTGTCTAAGCAAAATGCAGTAAACTGTACACATACCTGTTGTTTGGGGGAATCGTAGAACTCTAATTTTAGAAGCTGTATCTGCTCATGCATTTCTGCAAAGCAGAGGTTTACAACAAAGACCTCACTTGCTTGTGCCTGGCTCTCCAGTGTGAGCTGGGCCAGTGTGTGACACCAGGGAGAGCAGCCAGAAGGGCTGGGGGACCGGCTGTCAGGCGGCCCCCAGATGGCCGGTCAGTTGCTGCAGAGGACACGGGGGAGATGTCCACATGGCCTCCCCGTAGCAGGGCGGGTCACCTTCCAGCCTGGTGGCTGTGTTCTAACAGCAAGA
The DNA here is from genome assembly GCF_000276665.1 of Chinchilla lanigera. Classification (NCBI taxonomy): domain Eukaryota; kingdom Metazoa; phylum Chordata; class Mammalia; order Rodentia; family Chinchillidae; genus Chinchilla; species Chinchilla lanigera. Next base: position 36,467,068 of record NW_004955406.1, on the reverse strand, counting down.
GTTCTAAGGCAATACAATGTAGATGACATTTAAAAATTGTAGCCTCGGGGCTGAGGATGTGGCTCAGTGGTGGGTGGGGCCCTGAGTTCAATCCGCAGCTCTGCAAACAAACAAAAAAACCAAATAGCAAAGCGAAGAAAATCTAGCCCCAGAGCTGAGTGTGGTGGTACACATCTGTAATCCTAGCTACTAGGGAGGCTGAAGCAGGAGGATCACAAGTCCAAGGCCAGTTTGAGCAACTTAGTGAGACCGTGTCTCAAAATAAAAAGTGAAAGGGTTGAGGATGTAACCCAGTGGCAGAGCACTTGCCCAGCAGGTGCAAGGCCCCGGGCCCAATCCCCACTACGAGAAGACAACAGATCTAGTCTCAGAAGTCATACAGCATAATTTCCACTTCACTGCTGGCTCAAGCAGTCACAAAGGTCTCAGGTTCTGGGAAGGAGGCCTACACCCAACCACTGGAAGGAGGACCGCCAAGGTCAGAGTGGTGGAAGACCCGGTAGAACGAGAGATGCAGCCATGTACAGAAGACACAAAGTTCCACAGAAGCCACTTGTTCAATCCTTTCATGCAACATATTATTTTGAGGCTGGGGTGGTGGTGCACACCTGCAGTGACAGTACACGGGAAGCTGAGGCAGGACGATCACCATTAGTTTGAGGCCAACCTGGGCTATAGGGTGAGTTCAAAGCCAGCCAGAACTAGACAGAGAGACTGTGTCTCAAAAAACAACAAACAAACACCCAAAACCAAAGACAACCCCCCAAAACATCATTTTGGATAAAGGTTTAATTTAAGAGAGGCAAAAGTAAATGTGATCTTCATAATCCAACTATAGTTGTTCTTTAAAACAATGCACTTACAAATATCTTTTAATGAGATGGTGAGTGTAAAACCATACAGAAATCTATAGTTGACCATGTAAGATGTGATGTGAAATAAATACTATGGATTATATACATATCGAGCAAGACATGGTGGTGAGTGCTGGTTATCCCAGCAGTCTAGAGGCTGAGGCAGGGGTATCCCAATTTCCAACCCAGTCTAAGGTACTCAGTGATTTGAGTGAGTCCCTGCCACAAAATTAAAACAAAACAAAGCTGGGAGTGGTGGTACACTCCTGTAATCCCAGCACTCCGGAGGCTGAGGCAGCAGGATCATTGCAAGTTCAAAACCAGCCTGGGCTACAAAGTCAACTCAAGTGCAGCCTGAACTGCATAGTGAGACCCTGTCTCAAAAAGACGAGATACATACCTACATACCCACGTACAAAACAAAACAGGAGGTCTGGGGATGTAGCTCAGTGCAAAAGCCCTGGGTTCAACCTCTAGTACTGCAAAACAAAACCACCATCACAACTGTTTATTTCATGTTTACATCACCATCCTTTGAAAAATTGTTTAAGTTTTAATGAGAAGGAGCCACACTTTCAGAAAATCTTAACCACTTGATTAGTTTTTGGTGGCAGTGTTCATTGTCTAATTAGAAATTCATGGCGTTACTCGCTGCGAAAACTGTGTTTGATGTTTGGAAACTCAAAGCTGCAGCACTGTGGAGTTGTGTATATGGAACCTTTTAAGGGTTCATTCATTCAATGAACATTTATTCTGCTTCTGTAATGTGCCAAGCACTATTCCAGACACTTAAAAAATTATCCATTATACAGCGATACTCAAGTAAATGTTATTTAGTAGAAGTAGTAAAGAATGCACTTCTGGTAATCTCTGTGTTCTTTTAGTTTTGAGCTATTGAATGAGATTTTTTTGTTTAAGTTGAAATCAGGAAAAAAAATAGGAAAGACAAGTTTTAGAAGCCATGGGAAAGCTTATCTTGCTAGTGTATCTTAATCTATAGATGGAACTCAGAACCTTTAATTTGATAGTACATCAGTATCTCGAAAAAATAACCTATTTAGCTATTTATTACCGTTTACAGATTGAACTGAGGCCTCACGTGTACTCGGCAAACCCGCGACCACAGCGCCCTACCTCAGCTATATTAACGTGTGTTTCTTTGTTAAAAAATTGTAATTATTGGCGCAGGTTAATCACACAGATCGGGGCTGGGGATTTAGCTCAGCGGCAAAAGCGCCTGCCTGGCAAGCGCAAGGTCGTGAGTTCGGTTCCTGGTACCGGAGAAAAACCAAAAAAAAAAAAAAAAAAAAAAAAAAAAAAAAAAAAAAAAAAAAAAACACAAAAATCACACAGATCAATGGGTTTTATTGTGACTCTCCACGCATGCAGATAGATGGCAGTGCACGGATCTCGTCCACCCTCTTTTGCCCCTCTTGCCCCTGTTCTGACCCTTGCCCTAATAAGGCCCCTTCTCCTTAGATTCCCCTGTCTATATAGAAGAAGCCAGTTCTGAGTGCTAATAGCCCCATTTCACAGATGAGCACAACAGGTCCTCATTTCCTCTCTTCCTGCAGGCTCTTCCTTGCCTGCTTCAGGCTGTCCATGATAAAGATCGAAAACACAAGGGCCACAGGGAGCTAAACTATGTGCTCAGGATTCTGTAGCATAGGTTTCACTTATGCGTAGAAGTTCCACCTTCACTTCCGCGTTTCCATGAGATGTGGCAGGACTCCGATCACTGGGGGGTCATGTTACAACATGAGCACAAAGAAGGCTTGGCACACGCCAGTAATCCCAGCACTGAGGGAGGCTGAGGCAGGAGGATCGCAAATCAATCCCCCCTGGGGTGCACGGAAGGAAAAAAGAAAGAAAAAGGACGGGAAGAGTCTGGGGACGCAGTTCCGTGGTAGAGCGCCCCTAGGTTCCACCCTCAGTATCGCAATAGAAACGCCAATCTGAGGTCGAGCTGCCCCGCGCACGTTAACTCTTTTCTGTGTCTCCCGCAGCAAAACGAAATTCCGTTTACTAAACTATTTTTAAACTGGCATAGTTTTAAGAAATAATCCAGAGCGGCGTTTCCCTGGGCAGCACTGCCGGCTCCAGGGCGCGCCGGGGAGCCGGTCACAGGTGCCCAGAGGCGCCAGGCTGGCTGAGGTGGCCAGGGCGGATTTGTACGCCTTTTCGTAGCTCTGCCGAGTACCCACTGCGCTCGGTGACCTTTACTCACACAGCGGCTGTTGGTGGGCTGCTTTTCGCAGCCGCATCTCTGGCTGGGAGACTCGGCCGCGCCACAGCGGGACGCGCGGACCAGAGAGGCAGCGAGGATCGCACAGCTGCACAGCGCGCGCGGGCTGCGCGGAGGGGGAAGCGCGCTCTCGGGGCCGAGCTCTCCTTTCCGCAAAGCCGGCGCCTACGCGGCCGCGCGGGTTTTCTTTGGTGGTGTTTTCACGGCTTGTTTGTCAGACGTGTTGCATATTAAACAAGCACATCCCGGATTCTCTCCGGATCCCGGGAACCCTTTCTTCTCTCCTCCACACTGAGAATCACTCCTGTCACCCGCGCTCCCGGGCTGCCTGGAAGAACTTTGGCATAGTTTCCCTAACCTTTCAAACAGTAAAAGCAAAACTCTCCTTTGATAAAAAAGCCGGAGGACGTTGGCACGCAGCCACTAAGGATGCAGGCGACTCGGCTGCGATCTGACAGAATATTCCACAAAACACTGAAAAGTTCCCTTGAAGGTCCCCAGAGTGGGCCCGGGCACTTTGCTCGTACTTAACATATATCAACTGTCACCCGGCGGCAGTCGACGTTGAGCTGAACACAATGGAACATCCAGATGGTCTAAACAAAGCGAACAAATGTTCGCTGCTATTAAAAGCTGTTTACATCAACTTCCAGGATTTCATGTAGTGAAGTTTATATTGTGTCGCTCCTGAGCCGTTCAGCTCTGTCCGCACTCAGGCCGGCCTTTCTCAACTCCTGTTGCTCCTGCACAGGCTCCCCTGGAAAGCGAGGGGAATAGTAAGCCAGGAAATGGAATAATATCAGCCACTCGTGCACTTGCAGACGTGTTAGAGGACTCCCTTCACCCCCGTTTTGTTGTATTGATCGCCTATTACACCTGGGGATCTAGATCCAATAAACACAAACCGGACGTCTGCTCTGCTAGGGATGTGTGTGGATGGATGGATGGATGGATGGATGGTTGGATGGATGGATGGATGGATGG
>NW_004955406.1:36362528-36462885 GCF_000276665.1 Chinchilla lanigera | reverse complement strand
AAGGGTGGGTGGGTGGGTGGATGGATGGATGGGTGGGTGGGTGGATGGATGGATGGATGGGTGGATGGATGGATGGATGGATGGATGGGTAGATGGTCAGATGGATGGATGAGTGGGTAGATGGGTGGATGGATGGATGGGTGGGTGGATGGATGGGTGGGTGGATGGATGGGTGGATGTGTAGATGGATGGATGGTCAGAAGGATGGATGAATGGGTGGATGGGTGGATGATCAGATGGATGGATGGGTGGATGGGTGGGTGAAGGGCTGCCGGCTATCTGCCTCTGCAGACAGGGCCTCCCGTCTCTTTGGCTCCTCACGGCGGATGTTTATGTGGTAATGGTTTAGTTTTCTTCCTCTGAGACCCTGTGATATCAGGTCCTGCCTTATGGGGGTTAATATCCACGAGTGATAAACCTACATTTTCCTGTCTTCTTCTTTGACCTCTTTATGGCGTCTACTTACGAAATCCAGACGCACAGCCTGAATTGTTAAAGGTTGGTCGTTGCGGTTAATGAGGGCATCACTCAGAAGGGTGGCCGCTTAGTCTTTGTTAAAGGAGGGTCTAGAAAAACAATTCCTGATGTCAAGTTGTTCATCACTACCCATTTCTTCTATCACAATACACCTAAATGAGTAAATCCCAAAAGTGTATTTACTGATTTGCTCTAAAATGCAAAGAGCAGAAAAAAGCCTCACAAGTGCAAGCTCAATAATTAATTTAAATAATTATTTTCTATATGCACAGATAATTTAAATACAATTTTATGTCATATGTTGGTTACATTTTATGCATTCTTAAATAGTTGTACATCATTCATTGTATCATTTTAAAGTTAACATTTTTCAAGTTTATAATAAAATCTTTTTTTAAAATAGGTGATCACATGAATGATTAGACACTATGATTTGTTGGTCTTATTTTCTCCAGGAATGACCTCTGTTTTTTTAGGTTAAACTCAAGCTGGATATTGAGCATGCCACATGCTCTGCCAGAACTGAATTCTGCTCCGAGGAGAAGACTGCGCTCTCTGTGAGCATAGTAAAACGGGCTCATCGCTACCGCATGGGGAAACTTTCCTCTTCACCACTGTTCTGGTAAATCAGAGCATTTCAATAAGTTTGGTAAGGAACAGATTCCTATCTATGTATTACAGGGCTGTATGACTCTCTTACATTATTATCACAAGAGGTTCAAAGTTTGAGCTCCAAGCTCAAGTTTAAAGAAAAATATGCTATTTCATAAATGGATGTATGTTTATTACTATGTGTTTCCTACAATAATCATTGAGAATAGTCAATGAATATTCAATTGGTCACTCATGTATAGCTCTATTTATTTTCTTTAGAAACCTTTTGAAGATACCAAAGTATAGTACAACAACCATTGATAATCTCCTACCACTCTTGTCTGTAACTCACTATTATTTGTCTATTTGTTTTCCTGAGAAACTATTTGTAGATAACAATATGTAAAACAACAACTACTGATAATTTCCTACCACTTTGTCTGTAATTTGATAAGCCCCCCTATTACTATGTTATCCTTCTTTTACTCTTTAAAATAAAAAAAAAAGACAAAAGAAAAATATATCAACCATAAAGAGCCAGCCCAATGCCCTGTACCTGGTGCTCACAGAGATATTCATACGCAAAGAATATGACGGCCCTCTCTGGGAAGCTTTGAAGAGTTTGAAACTCTGCCCTAATAATGGTTTTCTTAAATGCTGGGAGAGAAGGCCATAGGGCAGCTGGTGCGCTGGTGCACTGTGATCCCAACACTTGGAAGTCTGAGGTTGCAGGATCTTGAGCTTGAAGCCAGCCTGGGCTACATAGTGAGACCCTCCAAGTCTCAAAAAACAAAACAAAAGAAGAAAAGAAACCCAGAAAAATATCATATGAATCTCTATAATTTGGATTAGAGAGAGAGTTTTGTTTGCTGGGTTGTTGGTGTGGATGGTGTTTTTCATAGCTGTCTCATAGTGAGTGGGCAGCATTTGGAAACTTTATCTGTAAATGTGAAAATGAACTATAACAAAACAAGAGCTTCAGCTTTTGCCAAGGGTCAAGCACTACAGCCGCTTTAGAGCAGCCATTCCCAGCCTGCCCGTCAGTCCAAAGGCAAGCTGCTCAGTTTCCTGTTTATGCCTGTGCAGAATTCCACATCCGGGCACGCTCGCCTTCTGCCCCAGGTTTTTCCGCACACCCGGGGAGATCTCTTCCTTGAAATGGTTCATTATTTATCATCTCAGTAAGCCATTGGAATTCTGTTAATTCCTGTTTTACTTAGCACATGCAAAATGCTATCATTATCTAGGCGAAGATAATGTTAACTTAAAACTGCTACACAGAGTACCAATTAAGTGACCTTTGAAACAAACCTGATCAGGGGGTCTGTGAACTAGAGAGATAGAGGCCAAGTTTATAGTCTTCCAGGCCTTTGGGTGTATTACAGCAGTTCAAGCCAAACTGGTTACTTGAAGTTCCAGGGCTTTATTTTTGCTATATTGCTCGAGTTTAAAAATTGCTTCAGTTCCAGCCAAATATGGCATTAGCTGAGGTTAGCTGGCATCCTCATTTATTTTGCTTCTTCTAGGGATCTAGATTCTTTATCATTTCTGTCTGTCCTTTAGCAACACTTTGAGACATTATGATAAACTAGTTCATACACAAAGTGACACTTTGCTTAATAGTGAAATTTGCATAGGATTATTTATAAGATAAAAGTCCAAGCTAAGGAAATACAATTCTGGGATTGATAGGACTTAGTTTGCCGGGAAGGAGAAGTTTCTGGGGATGAACAGAAACTTCACAGCATCCTTATCATCTAAAAAAAATGTGTTTCTTGAAACCAGATCTATATTGTATTTTCTTGCATTCATTAGATGGTGTGGTGAGCTTTCATAAACATTCACACTTAGACAAAGTTCAGGTTTAGACTGTATAGTGAGAAGCTGTACATCTGACACTTCTACTGCCTCAGAAGAAGTGTCACATTTCCTTTTTCTTTTAATTCCTGCTAAAAATACTAAGCCGGTTTAAAACTACATAAAATTGTGCTGTTTTTAAAAGAAGTATCTATTTTTAAACAAGAAGCTAAATTTCCATCCCAATTTCCAACTTGTTTCTGTTCACTGACTCCTATAAACTGGTCGTGGTCCTGGACATGAGACACCACTCAAATATTTTGGGAATGAAAGTACAAAGTATATAAAATAAATGTGTATACGCTGTTACTAAGAAGCAGGAAAAATTGAACATTTTGATTGTTTATTAATGATTGTTTTGTTGCTTATTAATGGTTTTGATTGTTTTTCATTTTATGACTCTAAATATCTATTTGCAATTTCTGCTTTAATTATCATACGAAGAGAAATATTTTTGCTTTGCAGTAATTGATAGAGGAAATTTTCAACCCATTGGACACTGATTTATAAAAGGCCACGAGATTAGAGTGGGGCAGATTGTATTAATCTGACACTAGGTCTGTCTGTAACACATCTGATATATGATGTGATCACAGTAAACATGTAATCAAAAGCCAAGGGAGTACAGTGGATTCCAATATAATTGAAAAAAAATGGAAGACTTAGTGGCTCTGCAAAGAATTAAAATGTAACACTTATTTACCTGATTAGGGCTGAAGCACACCCAATAGCTAGAATATCCTTGTACCACATCATTGTTTTTAGCGGGCCTTGGGAATGTATTTAGTCACCAAAGGCTTATGATTTGTAACTAGATCTTCTAGTTTTTACATCATATGACTGTGTTCCTTCCCCCAGTTACCTCCCCTTCGTCTTTAAACGTATGCATAACCTTTTTCAGAGTATCTTCATGGCATGACATTTCCCCATTATCAATAGCTCAGACCTATTTACATTTAGCATACTGGATACTATTGCTTACCTATTCTCTTCTCTTTTCCTTAAAGAAATTCCTTATGCATTGTCATAGTTCTGTGTTATACAGCTGATTGATTAAAAGGCAATAAAATTGAATATCTCAGCAAGTGTTCCATAATCAGCCATATTTATAAACATAGCTTCATGAAAGGAGGGTGTGACATTCTGTTGGCCATCAAACGGCTAAACATTGAACTCCTTGGGGAATCATGCTCGTGCTGTGTGATGCATCAGCACACATGTTTTATCTATCATCAAAAAAGCATCCCATTTGAGGCTTTTCCCCATAGTAATCAAGGTTAAAGTCAGAGAAAGACTGTACTCCCTTCAGAGGGTACATCAAGATGAGCTGAATGGTTTTCGTAGACCGGCCTACCGGACCAATTCCTTTCTATGATAATATCATTTTAACTAAATTTGACTTTCCTAATTCTCTGCCAAGATATTGTTGACTCTTTTCTTGGAAAAAATCTTGATTTCTAATAACTTTTGCATGGAGGTAGTAGTATACCATTTCTTTTATTACACTTTCTCTTTTTCACAGTTGCTTGTCATAAAGATTATTGTAAGATTTATTTGGTTCAATGGTCACAGTTTCAACAGATTTTTAAAGTAATTTTTCAAGCATTTTAATCATTTCATTCATTTTCAAAATGTTAAATGCTATAGAATAATTTACTTTTCTCAGATGAAGTCTTAGGAATGCTTAGTTCACTTAATCTTGCTTCTAACCCTAGGTACTTGCTTTAGACGTCAATGAGTATAAAACATTCATTCAGTTCGCTAGCACTGAGTTCGACCTACTGTGTGTTATTCACTAAAGGCGCGGGGGAGTAACCGACAGACTGGAGATGTTAGGGTATAATAAGGGAGGCAGTGACATGCACAGTGTGAAAGGCAGACATGCACAGCAGGGCTGGCTTCTAATACCGGGAAGAGATGGGGAGGAATTGCCACTTGGCTGAGTGTTACGGCACGAGCAGGAGTTAGCCCTGTGGATGTATATGCAAGCTGTGGAACAAACACTTCCGCTGGAGGGAAGAGCCTGAAGTTAAGAGTGCAGTGCAGGAACTAACCACACACCCTGCCCGAGGGAGAGGAGGGAGGAAGGGGTTCCGTCAGCAAGGCAGGGCTCGGCTCACGAAGCCTCTTTAGGTAGAATGAGGGAGTCCTTGAAGGACTTTTGGTGATCATGTGAGAGAGGGGCAATTTGGTAGTGAAGGACAAGGGTGATGTTCTATGGTTTCAAATCCTATTTCTGCCTGTCACCTGAAGGCCTCTGTTTTCTTATCTGTATACTGGGAACAGCCATGACTCTAAGAATTATGAGGACGAAGAGAGTTCATACATACAAAGTGCCTCGAGGGTACCTGGCAAGCACACTCAGCGCATGCTCAGTGTGACCATTAGGACTGGGCGGCGAGAGCCCGGGGCATGGAAATGACCTGACCTGATGCGTGGTGCAGGGCAGAAACGATGAGGGTTAGAGCCAGAGGCACTGGTAATGAGGGTGGTGAAGGTCTGAATCACCGGGATTTAGAAGATACAGCAACAGGCTCTTGTGATCCACTGGAGGTGAGGGGGTGCACACAGAGGATCTACGGGACAAGAGGAAGGGGTGTGGAGGCAGGTGGTGGTTTGATCAGCTGAGGCTGAGGACATAGGAGAGGGCAGCAGACTTCTGAGGGAAGATGGTGAGTTCTGCTTAGCTTTGAAGGGTTGATGGCAGATCACTTAGGCTGACACATAGGCCTGGAGTTTAGGAAGAAGATTCTTGGTGGAGATGGAAATTGGGTCCTTGATTGAAGCCATGTGTATCTGTTCAAATATTTTGGATTGAAAGTAATTGTAGATATCTGCTGGAAGTGACTTACATAGGGGAAAACAACCCAGGAAAGATGTATTAGCTCAGAAAAATGAATGGACCTAGAGGTGAAGGGCTGGCCAATCTTGTTTCACCTGGGGCTCCTTCCTTGCTTTTCTGAGGTACTCAGGGCAATGCCTACCTCTGACATGTGCTCTCTTCTGACCAGTGGCTGATGGCTCCGTCAGCTGCAGGTTTACAATTCATTCAATGCAAGGAGTCTATGACTCCATTTGTTTGCTAAGGATGTCACGTTAAGAAACCAAAGCCCATGCCTTGGCACACATAGTATACTCAGGAAATAGTAGCCATGGTTCCAAGACAGAGGAGAAAGGTTAGTTCCTTGTCTTAATCCATTTTCTGCTGCTGTAACTAAGTGCTTGAGACCAGGTAATTTATAAAGAATTAGGGTTTATTTGGCTCATGATTCTGAAGGTGCTAGTGTCTGGGGAGGACCAGCAGCTGGTGAGGGACTTGCAGGTGCATTACAACGTGGCAGTGGGCATCATGTGATGAGACAACAAATTTGTGAGTTTGGGGGTCCCTTCCTCTTATAAAGCAACTAATGCCGTCATGGGGCCTCCTCAAGGTCCCTCTCCCAAATACAGCACCATTAACACATGAATTTTGGGATTGTGTCTCCAACACATTAACTCTGGAAACGCATTCCCACCACAGCACACTGTCACTCAGATGAGCAGGGACTTCCTGTAAAGGGGCTAACACTGCTGAAATCCCACAAGGATTTTGCTGGAGAGGAGCATGGTTAGCGTTTCTTTGGGGTAGAACATTCTGGGATCAGAGTATATCATGAATCTGCATGGCCATCTGGGAGGCAGCGAGGACAGTTGGGCTATTTATTACAGCTATTGGTCACAGCCTCGGACAGCTTTGGAGGGCTAGTGGCTTACTGGAAGGATAGAGTTGGGAATCCGGAAAGCGGAAGTGAGGTACAGATTCTAGTGCTGTTTAGAAGGTAAGAGGATTCTAGGCTGGTTCCTGGGTTTCTGGGCCCCATGACCAGGAGAAGGGTGGTACACCTGAGATCAGCTGGAGAGGTGGCTGTGAGTGCAGGTTTAGACAACATGAAAAGACCAAGGCGAGTGTCCTATAGGAGATGAGATATGCAGATCTGGGGCTGAGGGGCAGGATGGAGAAAAGTGCTATGCATAGTTGCTAGGTGTTGTGGCAGATACCTTTAACCCTAGTACTTGGAAGCCTGAGACCTGAAATTACAAATTCTGAGGTCACCTTGGGCTATAGAGTGAGACCTTATCTCAGACAAAAAAAAAAAAAAATGCAATGTGCATGTACAAATTTTCCAGAAGAAAACTCATTAATCTGTATAATCAATACATACTAGTAAAAATGTGGGGGAAAGTACTGCAATGATTCCAAGCTGAAGCTGCCACCTCTGATCCTTTTTCCTTTCTCAGTTCTTGAGCTGGCTAGAACTTTGCAATGAAAAATACCTGGAGTCCAAACTGAGTGCCTTTTTGAGAGGAAGCAGAGGAGGAGAAGGAACTGCATTGTTGGTTAGTAAAGTGATGGGATGGGACCTGCCATTTCTTTAAAAACGTGAACCATGGCCAACGCTCTACATAGGAAGTAGGGGGTGAGCAAGGTTGGAGTATGTGTCTGGCTCCTAAGCGTGGCTCGTCTCTTGGGCATGAGGTCAGTTCTTTCTCTTCCTGGCACAGCTCAGGCAGCCTGGCTGACTTGGCTCATCAGCTTCTTGGGACCGCCATGGTCCAGTGGCTGTGATCTTTCTGGGGACAGAGCCAAGAGAACACTGAAGAAAGACAGGTGGTGAAAAGCTTCCTCTTCTGTTTCGCTTTCAGGCGGCTTTTCACGAGGTTGCAGTTCTTGCAATGCCATGCTTGAGTGTAATAAAACTTTCCTATGTATTGGACCCTGGCTTGGAAAATGAAAATATCTTATGGCTCTGGTCTCTCTCCTCCAGATTTGGTGATAAATAGGCTTCTCCACCAACACTGACATCTGTGTGAAGAACAGCCCCGCAAGATGATGGAGCACCATTGATTTTTCATAAAAGTTTAATAAGATGATACAGGCCAAAAGCTTTGCAAAGTTTGCTATAAATTGTAGTGAGGAGCAGAGCAAGATGTAATTGGATAAGAAAATGTAAATGAAACTTGCTCACGTTCAGCAGAGATGATGAGAGGATCCTGGAGTGACAGCCTTTCTCCCCCGTCTCAGGATTGTCCTGGGCGGGGGCTGAGTCTCAAGTGAAAGCTCCCTTGGCTCCAGCCAGTGTCTTGTCACTGATGAGCCGATACAGTTGGGTATCTCCCAGTTTGGGGAGCATCATGAGAATCCATCAGATACATTTCAAAGCTGCAGATTGGATAGACAAATAGCATGCTTTGCATCTAACTCAATTTTTAGGTCATGCTTTTGATTATATTGTTTAACATCATATTAAAATGTAAATTGCCTTTTAAAAAACTGCTGGTCAATTTCTAGTACTTGTAATTTATGTGATATTGATTACATTTTCTAAATGAATGCAAATATATTTCCTTTTTATATGAGATACTATTTCTTGTTGGGAATGTAGCTCAGTGGTAGAACATTTGCCCAGCATGCATGAAGCTCTGGGTTCAGTTCCCAGAGATACTATTTTTTTTTTTTTAAACAACTGCTCTGCTTTTCACTTTTATATTGTGTGTAAATTTAAAATTTTGGAAGTCTATTTTCTTGTAGCTCCATCCAGAGTGATACCAACCTAGCTTTCTTTCTTTCTTTCTTTCTTTCTTTCTTTCTTTTGAATTAAAAGTGATGCAGGGTCTGGAGGTGTAGCTCAGCAGTAAAGCACTCTCCTAGTATGAATAAGGTCCTTGGTTCCATCCCCAAGCACTGAAAACAATAATAACAGCAACAAAAAAGTGATGCTGATCTCTTTTAGGACCTTTGGATGGTGTCTGCTACTGATGTAAAATTTCTTTCTCAACAGTGCATTCTCTACCCAATCAGTCCATTTATAATCAACTTCGTGTCATGGAATCTCACATACAAACAAATGATGTTTCTTACAACTGGGTATCTGAGGAGGTAGAGAAAAGCGAGATTTGTTAGAATTAATTCTGTGTGAGTTCCTGTGCTGCATGACTTTCCCAGTTGCTCCAGCAACTTTCTCTTTCTCTTGCTGGCAAAATTTAGGATATAGTTAGATAGATGACTTCAGGATCTCTTTCTGTGATATGCAAAAAGCAGTGAGTTTTCATTCTGGCTTAAGAGATCCAAACTTCAATGAAACTAGGAGGGAAAAATGACAGGCAAAAACATTTTCAAAAAGCAGCCTTATAATTTAGGATACCAGTAAATTACTAGGAAATTGTGCAACTGCTATTTAATGGACATGAACTAATTATAGCCCAAGAGTGATGAGTCTCATCCTGCGGATATACAATATAATTCCTTTTAGAGAAGCAATAACATGTTGTTAATAACATGCCATATTAGCTCATATACCCGAAATTTCAAAGGATTTCTTAAAAAGGCATGTGGAAAAGAATTGGCATGTGTAATCTGTACTGTGGACTTTGAACTATTCTTTGATAGCTGCTTTGTAAATGCATTCACATCACTAAACATTCTGAGGTGCAGTTCTGTGGTCTGCAGCCTTTGTATCTCAGTAATAATTCATTTTTATTTATGATGAAAATAATTATAATAGCTACCATTATCAAACCTCTTTTCCAAGAATTTTGTATACCTTTGGAAATATAGTTAATTTACCTCATTTAGCTCTGCTAACCATCCTGAGATAGAATTATTCCATTACTTAATTTTTAAAATTTTTATTTGTACATATTTGTAGTGCCTGATTACATTCAGTGTGAGGAGTTGGTACATGTACATAAAGCAGAAGTATTCTTCTATTACTTTACAACAGATGGGAGAGTAGCAGCTCTAAGAGGTTAAGGTACTGGTTACACAGTTAATAAATGGAAGGCCCTAGATTGAAACCCAGGCTAGTCTGTGCAGTGTCACCCCTCTTAGTCTGGAATGGTTAATTGTGATATTAATGGTTTTGAGGCTCAGAGTGATAGTGAATTTTCATGTGCTTTGTAGCTCTCAAGAGTACTGGATACATTTGCAATGACTGAGTCAGGTGGTCTCTGCAGGTCCAAAAGTGATGTGCTTTGTACACTTGATAAAGATTGTGGGCTGGGGACTTAGCTCAGCAGCACAGTGCCTGTCTAGCAAGTACAAGGTCCCAAATTCAATTCCTGGTACCAAAAAAAATAAATAAAATAAAATGGATAAAGATTGTGCTGGGGAATTGAGAAGGGGTTTTATGCCTATGGTGCTCTAGGTCCTGCTCCAAGTCTTGAAACCTGCAGATGTTCTGGGGATCTCTAATGTCTGTGGTGGAGAACAATTTATACCTCACAAAATTCAGGAAACATCCAGCAGTGCAAATCTCGGAACTCAGTTGATTTGAGGTATTCTGGTAAAGCATAAATCCCTTTGGGTCATCTGTAAACTCCACTCCATGTCTACAGCTGTTCTTGCCAAGAACCTTGTCCGCTAGCTCTTGCTCCTCCTCAGGAGGAGGGCAGACTCTTTGGTCGCTATGAGCTCAGATAGAGGCAGGACATTGTCTCCCGGAGAAAGCTCCTCTTCCACCAGGCAGGCTTGTCAGACATCACCTGGGCACAGGTGCTCACCATTACCTAGAGCTCATTCCTTCCTTTCAGAAGACCATGGACCTGGTGACTAGGGTGAGCAAAGAGCACAGAGTGAGTAATTTTATTATTGCTATTTGTTAGGTCAACCCAGTGGGGTATCTAGCTGATTCTGAAGAATTTTCTGAGTATTTTCATGATAATTTTTTACTTAGATGTTTCATTCATTCATTCACTGAGCACTTACTATGTGCCAGTGAGGCTTTAGTTCCTGGGAACACAGTTGTGAATAAGATAAATACTGTGTCCATCTTCCTTGAGCTTGTAGTGATGGTGGGGTGACAAAATAAATATAGAAATTAATGATCAGGGGGCTGGGGATTTAGCTCAGCGGCAAAAGCGCCTGCCTGGCAAGCGCAAGGTCGTGAGTTCGGTTCCCGGTACCGGAAAAAACAAAAAAAACCAACCAAACAAACAAACAAACAAAAATTAATGATCAGGTAGCAGTAAGAGGCAGGCAGAGAAATGGAAGCGGTGTTAGGTGTAACAGCACCTGACATCAGGTGCTTAGGTGGTTCATTTAGACCGAGTGGCTAGAAGAGGCCGCTCTGAATAGAACGGGCTGCAATGAATGATGAGCAGCGTTCAGCCCTCATTCAGACCCAGAGGATGAAATTTTAGGGAGGAAAAGGCTGAGCCTGTTCAAGGAACAGAGTGAGCACAGTGGACTGGATTATGGTGGCTGAGAGGAAGCAGCATCACTCAGCCTCCAGCTGCTTGTGCAGGAGCAAGTCCTCACAGTTCTCTGTGCATGCTAAAAGGGTTGCGAGACTCAGCTGCCATGTTCACTTCCTCATTCTGCGGAGATGCAGTGAGCATGTCTGAGGCCAAGCCCTGTTAGGTGCTGAGTGGATGATAAGAAGAGACCGGGACAAGTCCCTATCCCCAACGAACCTCTGCTCTGGGAGGAAGTGGAGACGGAAGCAGCCGTTTACAAGGCAAGGTGATAAATGGCTTGATAAGGGGACACGCAGTGGGCTGTGTGAACGCAGTGAAAGAACATCGACCCTAGCAAAGGGGTGGACAATCAGGGAGGCTTCCTGCAGTAGGCAGAGCCTGCTTTCAGAACTGAGATGCAACAGTGATTGGTCAGACAAAGGATGGAAAGAGAATGTTCCAGGCAGGGAATCTCTAAGGAAGGTCAGGATTTGCAGGAGCCCAGGCTTGGCTGGGCAGGGCACGATGCAGCATGTACAGAGCGTGTAGTAAGGGGGAGGGCTTTACAAGATGTGCCCAGTCTAAATAACGCACAAATACATTTTTAAAGCTTTTCAATTTTCAGTAATTATAAAATGTGACGGGAAATTACAAAATTTAAAAACATGAAAGAGGGGCTGGGGATATAGCTCAGTGGCACAGCGCCTGCCCAGCAAGCACAAGGTCCTGAGTTAGATTGTTGTTACCGAAAAAAAAAAAAAAAAAGAAATTTAAAAGAGCCATAGTTTTCACAGCGAAACTTTTCTCTGGGAGAATTCTTGAAGCATATTTTTTTTTTGTTTTTGTTTTTTTCTCCGGTATCAGGAACCGAACTCACGACCTTGCGCTTGCCAGGCAGGCACTTTGCCACTGAGCTAAATCCCCAGCCCCTAGGGAGAATTCTTGAATCCACGGGACAATTTTAGAAGTTCAAATTCCCTTTGTAGTGCAACTCACAGTTGGGAAAGAGGAGCATCGGTCAGCTGGTTTCTCGCTTGGTCCTGCAGTTGGCTTTTGTAACACAGCCCAGGTAAAGGCTGTGTCACTTGTTTTCAGGGACTGATAGGAGCTCTTTTGTAAACAAGTTATCTTGGTAACAAAGGATATGGCACCAGCAGGAAGGAAGGTCAAGAAGAGACCAGAGTTACTAGGGAAACGTATAATGCCTGGCCACTTTTTTTTTGCTGGGGAGAAGTGTTTTGCTTCAGAAAACTGTCACGTGGCCCCCACTTTGTTCCGTTTAATGTATGCACCAACGCTGAAATTTCGGAAGTGCTGAGTTCTATTGTTTGTATCTGCCCAACACACACCATCATTGGAAAGTGAAAAAGGAAAGGGATCTGTTCTCTGTATATGAACTAAAAATGCCACATCCTGACCCCGGCGGGAAGCTACCTTTTCATCTTGTTCCTGTCAAGCGTTTGAGTGCATTTGAATACTCCAAGGGAGAAAGGCACATGTTCATTGTGGCTGATGGTGTGAGATGTAGCGACATCGACTTATTGTGCAGACTTCCTAGATTGAGAAGCCGTTGGCATTATGTCTTCTGTTAAGATCTGCAGTGCATTACACCGAAGATGTCCTCTCAGTAGGATGCATTATACAGACTTTAAAAATGAGTACTTTTCAAAGGATGTGCCTTTACTGCTACTGCTATGATTCAGTTGGCTTTGGCTGTTTGAATGGTTTGCAGGAAAAGTTAGACGGATTAAGGCACAGTCTTTGTTGGATGCATGTGAGCTTGCGTTGCCTTAAAGTAATTACTATTAATTTGTGCATGAACATAAAGACAAGTTTCCTAATTGATAATATAATAACAGTTGTTTCCTAATAGGAGTTTCAGTAAAGCCGCCAATTTCTAATTTTCTTTGAAGAACTCAGATAAAAGCTGCCAAGGACTACACAGTCTTTATTTGTGTATTTAAATAAAGTTTTTTTTTTTTTTTTTTTTTTTTTTTGGTTTTTCTCCGGTACCGGGAACTGAACTCACGACCTTGCACTTGTAAGGCAGGCGCTTTGCCGCTGAGCTAAATCCCCAGCCCTAAATAAAGTATTCTTTATGGTAGAGAAAGGTACACATTGCATGCATCTCTCTATATAACGATATCTACTTATATGTAAAGCTATATATTAAAGTGATAATGTACAAATTCAATGTAAATTTTAGATAGAAAAGATTGTAATCAAGGAGTGAAAAGAGAAAACAGAAGCTCTGGGACAAAACGTTTTCTTTTGCACCATCGCGTAAAGGACTGCTATCAGAGTTTGCTTCAGCCTCACAAATAGCCAGCGCCGCCAGCTTGCCTGTGCAGCGTGAGCCCAGGCAAACACACACCGCAGCACTGAGAACACCTTCAGGGTTTCTAGAGAACTGTATGGAATTTGCTGCCTGCCTTTCTGGACCCCTGTATTAAGCAGACGCTTGGTGAGAGATACTTTGGAAGAAAAGCACTAAGCATGCTGCTGGTGAGCCCTGTGCCCCCTCCCCTCCACTCCTCGCCCTGCCCAGAGCAGGTGCCGGTGCCCCCTAAGGGTCCCCTTTCTGAGGTCCCTAAAGCTGAAGTTACTGGGCATAACATAGAAAAGGGCAAATAATAATACAAAGTGATAATGATAAGAGCTAAAGAATCCTCAGCGGCAAGAGAGCCAGAGGAACCTAGGGGGGATCTTACAGGCTAGGGGAAGTCAGGACGGCTTCCTGGAGGAGGTGGGGACTCCTGCTGGGTCTCAAAAGGAACAGCCTTTGGGACAAGTGCAGAAGGTGAGGGTGAGGGCAGCCATCTTCCCGTTTGATTGTCACAGGGTGGAGTCAGGAGCTCCTCCTCCTAAAGTGCTCTGGGACTTGCAGGGGCCACTCCGCTTTTCCTGTGCCTCATCCTTGAAACCAGGGACTCTGTAGCCTCCCTAGCTCTGTGGGTAACTGTGGTTCTTAAGCAACCAGCTCTCTCTCCAGTCACCTTCAAGAACAAACTAGAGAAACATTTGGCACATTTTTTTTTTCCTTCAGCCCTTCCTTATCACAAATCTCACATCTGACCTGAGCATCTTTGTCATTCTTCCCTCTTCTGGTGTGAATCTCCTTGTATCTTCCCGAGGCCTCTTCTTTCTCTGTCTGCTGATTGAGACTAAACCGATCGCTCAGCTCACGGCACGAAGCATGGGTGCTGAATCATCATTTCTCACCTAATCCATCCTCCGGCAGCTGGCTCCCCTCGCAGCCCTTCAGCCCAGATGAAGAGAGAATTCAATTCCCAAGGCGGGCGTTTGAAATGAGAAAAGACTTTTCCTGTCCTGAGTGGTGCTCAGAGGGACCTGGTATGACGGATACGCACCAGTGCTGTGAAAAGGGCGAGGGACGCCGTGACGTCAAAGTCTGGGTGCCCCACAGGAGCGGACTGCTGAGTTTCCCAAGGCTGAACACCAGGAGCATAAGCCACCTCGGAGAACGCTCGGCACCAGGCGCCTGCTTCTGTCTGGCCCCGGGCTCCTCCTTTGTGAATCCGCGCTGAGGAACAGTGATTCTGAATTTCCCGGAGGATCAAAGTTTGCAAGTTGAACTCAAGATGTGATTATTAGAATCTCAGGGTCTTAAAAGGCCTGTTAAGTCCAGCGCACGGCCCGGCGCCTGGTCTGGTTTGTTCTCTATCTCTTCCTCTCTCCATTCCCAAGGAAGTGGAACTCTTATGAAGCAGCTGAGATTTGCATGAAGATACAGACTAAAAGATTTTCCTACTATGACCGATAGTATTTCCGCTGCAGTTGATTCAGTTACACCCCTCATTCTCAATCAGTTCTCAGTGTGCCCGGAACAGTGAGGGCTCTTGGTTGCCAGTGGAAAGGTTTGAGTCTGGATCTATCACTAAACCCCTCTGACACACTAGAAATCTCTCTGAGAGGATGTGCAGTCTTATAAGCAGCATATGTATTCAACACGTTTGTGTGTGTGTGTGTGTATGTGTGTGTGTACATACACACTTGTAGGATGATCAGGAGATTTTACAGATATGGGCAATTCAGATGTTTTATAGATAAAAAAGCAAACTTGCCCGACAGCTTACTGGAGGATATATCTGCTGAGATGGTTTAGGACCCTTCGGGGAGGTAGGTGAGACCAGCTGACCGAACATTAGAAGAACAACTTCTGTATAAGTGTGTCATTCCCTGGAAACTCACAGAATGTTTTTCCGAGATTAGATAAGGAATTTAGGAGCTGGGCATGTGGTACACAGTGGGAGCAGGACAACCAAGGAAACAACTTGGTGCTTACTTATCACCAGAGCTTGCATCCTCCTATTTCCTTTGAACACATATTTTATTGTGGAAACTTAAAAAAAAAAATTATATTTACTGAGAATAAGTTTAAAAAATACAAACTTATCTTGATCTTTCTAGCTGTTGCTACGGTTTTGAGTAATACATCATTAAAGCCTTGGCATTCCAATGATGTATTAAAGTAATATATCATAACAATGCCATGGCTTTGATGATATATTAATGTAATACATCGTTAAGGCACCATTGGCCACATGATATATTACTCAAAACACTACCAATTGGTTAGGTCAACACACAGGGACCTGTGTGTTAGAGACAGGAGCACGGCAAGTGATTTTGGGCCAAAACACAATTGCACTTCTCAGAGATGTCTCACCACAAAGGCAGTTGTGTAGGACTGGACGAGCTTCAGAGGCTCATCAGGAGCGGCAGGGGAACCCCAGAGACACCCGGGCAACTGCGTTAGAAACTCACGCCTGCAGCCAAGTTTTCACGTGGGGAAGAAACCCAGGCCCAGGTTTTGCCTAGCAACCAACTCTGTGCTTCACTTACATGATTTCATTTAATCCCCCGAAATGCAGTGAAATGCAATGCAGAGACCGTTAAGCAGATTTTAGCGGTCAAGAACCAGGTTCAGAGAGGTAACGTGAGGCCTACCCAGGGCTTGAGCCAAGGTCTGAGCCCATGTCTGCTGACTCTGGAGCTGGGTTCGATGAGCTTCTGATTTTGTGCACGAGTTTGGGGAAATGCCTTTTCTTTCTTTGTAAAGGGAACATTAAGAGTGAACCGGCTTCCAACCTTCACCCTTCCTCGGCCTCTACTTCATCTATACTTCCCTGGGTCAGAGAAGGCATTTGGAAAAGCAGATCTGGAAAGAATCTGGTGATGCCAGACAGGCACTTGGCAGCTGTCTCGCTTCCTCAGGGTTCTGCCAAACACCTGAACTGGGGTCAAAGGAGAGCAGCCCCTGAGAGGGTGGCTCCACTGATAACCAAAACCTCAGCTTTGTTCCAGGTCCCCCTCATTCTCCGGATCAGGCTCCCCTTGCGCTCACTACAAATCCATTGTCTACGCAGAGCCCAGAGTGATTATTTAAAAACGTGAATCCTATCGTGTCACCGTCTTGTCCGTTCCCTTGAGAGGCTTCCCACAGCACTCAGGACAAAGTCACTTCCGCCCATCGACGCCCTGAGTTTCTCGCCAGGCTGCATGGGACTTCTTTCAGCTCCTTGAACAAACTTGGTGCTTTTGTACCAATTGATGGAATTTTCACTAATCAGCAATCTTGCTTAAAAAAAGATGTGGGAAATTGAGGGCAAGATGAGAGAAGATTCTTAGAGGGAAGGAGCCTTTGGATAGTTCCCAAATTAAAGAAGGTCTGGACTGAACTGGCTCTTAGTGGATAAATTAATTAAATCAATGCTTGTTCAGTGTCTTCCATGTACCAACACTAGGGAATCCAGTGGTGGACAATCAGCTCTCAGCAGCTGCCTCTTTGTCATTCCTGTGGTCTCACCTTCAGTGCCACTGTCTACAGAAACTGTCCCAGACCACCCAGTCATTCCTGACCACATTTCTTGCTGTTGTGGTCATTTTACTCCCCGATACTTGATTATTTGTCTGTGCACTGTTTTTCCGGTGCTGCCTGCACGGCCTGGATCTTATCTCTCCTGCTTGTGACTGCGTCCCAGGGTCTGCTGCAGCCTGGCACATGAAGGATGTTCAGTAGTGATGACCGAAACCAAAGACTTCATGTCTATTGATTGACTGACCATAGTGAAGGAATCAGTTACCACGTTACAGGAAAGGGAGCAGATAACAGCATCTCAGACAGCTGGCAGACACATCAGGTCAAGTGCGCTCTCTGCAGAAGTTAGCAGAGAACAAAGCCAGGTGTGGTGGTGCACGCCTGTAATCCTAGCGCTCTGGGAGGCTGAGGCAGGAGGATCACTGTGAGTCCGAGGCCAACCTGGGCTACATAGCGAGTTCAAGGCCAGCCTGAACTACATAGCAAGATGCTGTCTCAAAAAAAAAAAAAAAAAAAAAAAAAGAAGAAGAAAAGAAAAAGAAGAGAGGAAGCTGGGTTAGGATTTGGTGAATGAGGAAGTGCTTTCCAGGCTTCTGCAATAGATGGTTCGTTGCAAGCCTCTGGCCTGATGGCATGTGTGTCACATGGTCATACATGCTCATACGGTCATATATTTGTGCAAAACTTGGAAAGGTGAGAAACATTAACCTCAGTTATCTCACACTTCTACTCATGGTGGGTGATGCTGGAGTAGCTGTGGGTGTGTGTTTGAATACATTTACATGTTTTTCTTACCAGATATCTTGAATTATATTAGCTTCTGGTCCTCCCACCCCTGATCCATGCCTGCTTGAAGGTATGTTACGGGAAGGTCAGGATGAGTGAAAGGAGAGTGTTTGTACACTGGCACCTTGATCAATCTACTACATATCAGAAAAGTAATTAATTTCAAATGTTCCTTTATTTTCCTATGGAAAGGAATGACGTCTTATGACTTATTATAACCATTTCTTGTCAGAGAAAAAGCTCAGAGTCTGGAAAACATTGAGAAGTCTCTAGGAATTTCTTCTCTTTGTAACTCACTTGCTCTTTGTCTTATTTTGGGGGAGTCTTATAAAGCAACAGACTTTTTAATCTTGGATAAATTAACACATAGTAAGGATAAATTAACACATAGTAAGATGTTTCTGGTTTGGAGCTTACCCTTCCCAGGTATTTTTATATAGATGAACACTCAGGATAACAATGTAATATGGGAAATTTAGGGCAGGATGAGAGAAGATATTTAGAGGGAAGGAGCCTTTGGATAGTTCCCAAATTAAAGGTCTGGACTGAACTGGCTCTTAGTGGATAAATTAATTAAATCAATGCTTGTTCAGTGTCTTCCATGTACCAACACTAGGGAATCTAATGGTGGACAATCAAAAGCTACTTCAGGACTTGTGAAGCGTCCAGTGTCAGTCACACCCACCTCACCCCACCAGCCAAAGGACCTGGGCTCCGCATAGAGAGAAGAGCCTGGGCAGGATCTGATTTGCCGCTGGCCCAGAGTCAGTCACCTCTGCGCAGGGCACAAATGCAATAGAAGAAGCTCCACTCCCAGTAAGCCGTGGGGACTTGTGAATCACATAATTACTCACTGAGCTGAGATTGGGAGGAAAAGCAATGACCAAGAACTTTGTCTTTGCCTCAGCAAGGTGTCCCCCACTGACACCCTTGGCACTGAGATTTCAAGGGCAAGGATGGGAGAGTAGGAGGAAGGACCTGTCGGGAGTGTCACTTGTGGAATGTGTTGGACAGAAAGAAGGCATGTGCAAAGGCCTGAGGGTGGAAGGATTCAGGACAAGCCAGGGAAACTGCAGAAAGGCCAGTGTAGCTGGACAGCACAGAGAGACCGTGGAGGCAGCTGTGGCTAAGGAAAAGACAGGGCCATGGTAAGAGGGCCCTGAAGCCTTGCCAAAGCTCCTGGCTTCAACTGAGGAGCAAAAGAACATTTCTAAAAGGAATAATGACATAAACTTGAACATTAGATAATTTTGGCTTCAGTCTGAACATATATAGACAGAGAGATTTGGACAGACTAGTTAGAGGTTTTCTTTGTAGTTTGGGTGAGAGATGGTACAGATAGCTTCTTCAGCTTTCTTTTGGCACAGTTGTTATGCATATCTTGGACTCCTTCAAAACCAAACCAATTAATAAAGCTAAAATAATGACAATATGGTGTCTTACTGTGTTTCCTAGGCTGTTACTGAACCTCTGGACTCAAGGAGTCCTCCTGTCTCAGTCTCTAGAGTGCTGGGATTATAGGCACATGCTACTATGTCCAGCATTTTTGGAGGCTGAGCTCCAATACATTTTCTCCATATTTGAAATATAAGTTCATTCAGTCCACCTCACTATAGGAAACTAATATTTCCCTGCATTACCTGTCATCTTTCCCTGCATTACCTTCATCTTATATTCTGTATGTGCAATCGTTTCATTAGTCATAGGATCTCTTATTGTTTATAGTAAGAAAAATTTCCATATTAAGATGTATTCATCATACACTGACATGTAGCATGAGCTACTGCCCGTCATATGAACATATGTTGTCTTTGAGGAAAATACCAAGGTTGACCTCAGATCTGCCTGATTCCAAATCCCATTGCTTAGAGGAGTGATGATCCCAGTAAACATGGAGGTGTGCAGAGCTAATGGGACAGGCCAACAGTGGGACAGCAGATGCCACTCTGCAAGGAAGGAAAGGGAATCCAACTGGCAAGAATATCTGCACCTTGCTATCGTAATTTGGGTGAAATAAACCCATTACACCATCTTTACTATCACAGGGTCTCTCTTCTATGAAAAACCCAAAAATAAATAAAGAGCAAAATAAAAGATCGATAATAGGAAGTAGGAAGGTTGATCTTTCTCAAGTGAGAAGGAAAAAAAGGGATAGGGTGGGGAGGGGGGAAAGAGGAATTGCATGATTTACATACGTGTACTAACTCCCCTTGTGGAACACAAACATTATGTACTGAACACGAGTACTAATAAAAAGTAAAGACTGAACCCCCTTAAGATACTCTTTCATGAGTGTCCTTAGTTGCACTATGGTGGCTGCCTGGAGGTCCTGAACTGATTTCCCCTTTATGGTCACCTTGACTTTGGGGAAGAGCTGGAAGTCACACAGGCCCAGAGTTGGTGAATGAGGTAGACGAGGACACACCGCACTCCTCTTATGAGCCCGACTTTCTGTTCGATGGTGCTTGGTAGCAGCATTCTCTGCATTTTTGATCATATCTCATAAAAGCATGAAAGAGGACTTCCAGAACTGCTGCAGAAAGAACTGCTGCAAGGGCGATGGGATAAGTGTGTTCTAAATAAGGGGTGGTATTCTGAGGGGGGTTAATGGCAGTGTGTCCTTTACTGTAATAAATGGTCTTAATGTGAACATTCTCATTGTATTGATCATCCCTCACGCACCTTTGGAGAAGGCCTTTTCAGAACCTGACCCAAGAGTAGCTACATCTCAGGCCTCCAGCCTCCAGAGCTGTCTTTCACCACAGCTGCTCATCAGGCTAAAGGATATTTTATTTTTCCAGTACTGGAGGTTGAACCCAGGGTCTTTCACTAAGCTCCATCCCTAGCACTTGTTATTTTGTGACCGAATCTCCCTAAGTCACCCATGCTGATGCAGACTTTTGATCCTCGAAGCTGGGATCACAGGTGTGCGCCCTGTGCCTGCTAACACATTTCCTCTTGGGGAAAGCACCAAGACTGAGTCCAGGGCCGCCTGCTTCCAAATTCCAAGGGCTCAGATGAGCAGCGCTGTCCATGACACTTGGTTGCAGTGGCTGGAACAGCTCAGACATGGTGCTGTGGAGGCTGCTGAGGAAAATACACCAGAGGCATTTTCCTCAGAGTTTTCCAGCTCCCTCATTCTGTGCCTGCTTTTCAGTTTTTTGAGACCAAAATGCCCAGCACTGAAATGTCCCTGTGGTCCCTGGAGTCCTGCAAATCTGAACAGGCAGGCAGAGCGGGCACTGCTGTGTGCTGTCGCTGCCATGGGTCAGCGCCCGGCTGTCGCTCAGAGCAAAGTGGCGGGAGGCAGGCCCAGACCTAGCACATACCTCCTCGCTGCTATTCTCTGTGACCTGGGTGCACCAGCTCGTCAGGTGTCACCTCAGAACTATCACGTTCTGCTCGGGCCTTGTGGAGCAGTGTGAGGCCTCAGCCAGGGTGACACGGGACTGAAGTGTCCCCAGAGGCCCCGAGTCTCCCAGGATTTACAGATGGCTGGAAGAGTCTGGCTGGCAGGGGGAGTGGGCACGGGGTGCCAGAGCCAGCACAACCCTGAGCTCGAGTGTGTCACAAGGTCCTGGCCATGAAGGAGGACGGGGACGTGACACCTGTAAGGAAGGAAATGTGAAGCCCTTCAGGGTCACCACGGTGTCCTCATAGCCTGGGCTGGCGGTGTCCAGATGGGTCAGAAGGGGCTGGGGATTTAGCTCAGCGGCACAGTGCCTGCCTGACAAGCGGGAGGCTGTGAGTTTGATTCCCCAGTACCGGAAAAAAAAAACAAAAACAACCCAGATGGGTCAGAAACTCACTTTTGCACAACAGGTAGTGCACACACGGTGTCTCGGGCAGTGGGGCCCTGTGTCACCTCCTGCAGATTCTTGGGGACTTGTGAGTAGGTGTTGGTTACTGAAGAGCCCTGGAATTTGTACAGTTGGCACCATGGCTGGCTGGTGGCTGTTGGACAGGTCAAATACGGCACCTTGGGAGGACATGCCATTTCAGTTTGCATTTCTCACACCCTTTAAACTGCTAAAATCATTCATGAATTTTGTAACAAATGAGAAAAAAAATCAAGAACAAGCAAAATAAGAGAAAAAATAAATTTTTTTTCTGGCCTTAAAATGCTTGCCCTATTATATCAACATTATCATCATCATTTGAGATAAGGTCTTATCTCCCCTAGGCTGGCCGGGAACTTGAGCTCCTCCTGCCTCAGCCTCCAAAGTGGTGGGATTACAGGTGTGTGCTGCAATTGCCCCAAGCTAAAATGATTGTCTTATGCACTGATATTTCCTGAGCCCCTGCTCTCTGCTGGTCCCCACTAGGAGGGAGGGTAAAGAGGCCACAGGCAGAGTGACAGACTGCATTTTGTTTAGTAGCTGCTCAGGGCCCACGCTGCCTGGAGGATTTAGAAGGTACCCTGAGCGCTGTAACCTGCTGACATTCTTAAGGGGCTTGGACATGTTGGGATGCTGGGAAAAAAGTGATAGAAGCCTAATTCTACCCAGCTCAAGGAAAAGTGAGAGTTTACAAACCCACATAAAATCTAAGGTAACTGAGAAACAATTGGAAAATTTGTGTGGCTGAGTACAGGTGCTTGGTGTCCACAGGAGTCTGTCTCTCATCGCTTAAGCTTTGCTTTCCTGTGTTTTGCTGGGTTTTCAGGCAAGTCTCCACCCAGGAGCCGCAAGAACGGCAGCAGCAGGTATAGATGTTGGTTCAGGTGGCCCTGCTCACCCAGGGAAAGGTGCCTGCACCGGAGCCCAGGTGGGATGCGCTCAGTGGGGCTGCAGCCAGTGTCTCTCCCTCAGGCCACCAGCATGGCTCTGGGGAGCTCTGGCCAGAGCAGGGACAGCCCCACTGCTAGCGCTGGAGGTCAGGGTGGAGCTGTCAAGCAGAAAGATGGGTTGAGGGGTGGAGGGAGAGGGGTTCTGAGAGGAGAACAGGTCCTGTTGCTAAAAGAAGGGGCAAGGGACTCCCCACAGGCAAAAGTTCCAGGTCCATCCGGGGGAGTGCTCACCGCCCAGCACAGCCTCCTGCTCACCACACCCAAGGTGCTCTGGACGCCGCGCCCACCAGGCAGTGAGCTGCACGCGGTCATTCTGTGACGCCTACTCACCACTACTCCTCGAGGATGTTTCTTGTTTTAAGTAAGCTTTTAAAAGCAAACGGATCAATGTAAATAATTATTGCCTAAAAAATGTTTAGCCAGGTGTAGTGGCACAAAATTGCAATCCCAGCATTCTGGGAGGCTGAGGTAGGAGCATCACAAGTCCGAGTTAACCCCAGGCAACTTAGTGAGACCCTGTCTCCAAATGACAAATAAAAAAGGGCTGGGGATATAGCTGAGTGGGAAGACCCTGCATTCAGTTCCCAGTAGTGAAAAAGAAATTCGAATAGAGAGTAAATGAGGGTAGCATGTATATAGCAGCACAATTTATAATAGCTAAGTCTTGGGAGTGACCCACATGTCCATCAGCAGATGTGCAGATAAAGAGAATGTGGTATTTATACACAGTGGAGAACTACTCTACAGAGAAGAATAAACTTGCAACATTTGTAAGAAAATGGGAGGATCTTGAGACCACAATGTTAAGTGAAATAAATCAGACACACAAGCTTCAATATTGCATGGCTTCTCTTATATGAAAACCCAAAGTACAAACAAAAGAAAAGAAAAGATACATAACAGGAAATAGGGAGCTAGATCTTTTGGAAATTGAAGGGGCACCGAGAGAGAGGGAGGAAGGAAAGAGGAGGGAGGAAGGAATGAAAAAAAATGAAGATATGTATGCTGTGGATTCATTTTCTGAAAACATGTGCTAATAAAAAAATAAAGATTGAGAAAAGAAAGAAAATGGAAAAAATAGGCAGGCATGGTGGTGCACACCTGTAATCCCAACACTTGGGAGGCTGAGGCAGGAGGATCATTGTGAGTTTGAGACCAGCCTGGGCTACAAAGTGAGCTCAAGATGAACCTGAACTGCAGAGCAAGACCCTGTCTCAAAAAGACCAAAAAGAAAATGGAAAAAAATTATTATAAATGGAAAAGAAGTCTCCCTGTCCCCAGCTACCAATCTCCAGTCATTAACATGCCTAAAATGGTATACAGTTCTAGAAGTTTTCTCTAAAAACAAATATCTATGCATCATTTACTTTTTTTCTTTTTTAAAATAGAAATGTATCATATTATACATGCTGTTCTTCAACAGTTTTTTCACTTAGTAATATACTTCAAATCTTTGCATATCACACACAAAGAAAGTGCTTGAAATGATTTTTAGAAGCTGCATGTTATCCCATAAAACAGATCTGCTATAATGTATTAAGTCATTTTTCCCTAGTGGAAATTCAAATTGTATTTAGGTTATATTCCAAACAGTTCTGTGATGGCTATCTCTCTAGATGGCTATCACACTTACCTTAGTGAACTTTTGCAAGTATATTGTGACTGAACTCTTCCACCCTAATTGTTCAAGGATACAGCATTTTAACTCTGGATACATATTAATAAATTGACCCCTATAAGACTGCCTGATCTCCACTCATGCAAGGGAAGAAAGAGCTCATTTCTTCAACACCTAATCACCAAGGATCTCTTTAAATTTTATACTGTTACTAATCTGATAAGTGAAAACGGTGTATCTTTTTTATTTGCATTTTAAAATGACAACTTCTAGGGCCAGGGATGTAATTCAGTGGTACAGCATGTTCTCAGCGTGCATGAGAGCCTGGGTTTGAATTCCTGTGTGTGGGGACGTGTACATGCACACACGCATGCACGCACATAGACACAGAAGGAAGTTGGTAATTACATTAACATATTAGCATTTGGATTGCTATATCCTGTATTTTTCCCTTTCAGCTCATTTATTTTTGGTCATGTAATATACCAGTACCAGATTTACCATTCATTGAAAATTCACAGTCCTTAGCATTGGAAAAAATCTTGAGGTCATCCCATCATAAATCCTCTTTCATATAGTCACTGAGGTCTGAACCAGGCATAGTGGCCATGCCTATAATCCCAATACTCTGGAAAGCTGAGGCAGGAGGATCTCAAGTTTGAGCCCATCCTGGACAACTTAGTGGCAGAGTGATACCTTGTCTCAAAATAAGAAAAGGGCTAGATATGTAGCTCAGTGCAAAGACCATGGGTTGAATCCTCAGTACTGGAAAAAGAAAGAAAAGCAAGGGAGAGAAAGAGGAAGCATGAGAAGGAAAGAGAAAAAATCTCAGCTCTAGGTGAGCAAGGGTCACACAATCAGGAACTGGGCTAAAGCTGAAACGCAGGCTGCCGGAGGATTCCTCCAGTCTTTTACTGTTCTCTTTACCAAGTAGATAAGCTTTTCTTGAACAGTTAAAGCTCTCATTTAAATCTATTGTCATCCCAAAGAGCTCCTGTGACCGCCGCTGCTGCCCGCCTGGATGGAGGCTTCTCAGGCTGTACTGGTCTTCCCTGCCCGGACCCCACAGCCCTGCGAGTCCTTGCGAGTGTCTAGAGGGTCCATTGTCCGGTAGGGGCCCACTTCTGTGTGGTGGTGGCAGGGTCAGGGCACCCGGGCCTCGTGTTCGGTCAGTGTCAGCTCAGGACAAAGCAAGCAGGAAAGATCAGAAGTCCTACCTCTGCCCTTGCTTACAGCCTCCATGGATTGTTTAATATAATGAGACAGTGACAGGAAAACAGTTCTAGAATTAATTCACATTGATGTCTTACACCTTCATGGAGCTATTACAAGTTCTCCAAGAAATTGTACCCATTTAATTTCAATTTGGAAATCAGAATTCTATCTGCCTCAGCTTCTTGAAGGAGCTCTTAGATAATTACTAAAAACTAAGTTTTAGTCATCAGAGAAATTTAAAGATGAGAATTATTGCCACATTTTAATCCAAGGAATTCTGAATACTGAGGTCTCAGTCTTCATTGCTTCTATTATATTATGTTATTTTTTTCCCCTCCTATTAAAGGAATAGACTTTTTCTTATATTTGTAATTTAGACAGATCTTGTCTTCCTTTTTAAAGAACCTATAACTCATTGACTAGAAAGCTACTGATGGAATTTTCCAGTTGGTGGAAAAGATGTAAGACTTAGAAGAGAATCATTGAGAAATTAAAAAAAAGCAACAACTAAATAGTTATGCTAACTACATGCTGTCTGTAGGAGAAAGCAAAAGACAAACAAAATTTTAAAACAATGAAATTCAGATACTGAAAAAATAAGCAGAGCATATGTATCTCAATCCTGTGATTAATAAACAAATACTTTAGTAGGTAGCCTCAAAGTTTTCTTTTTCAGTCAGACATGTGAAACTCACCATGGTTCAACTGAATGTGTGCTGTTTCTGCACTTGAGAGAGACTTCTGTTCTTTTATTTTTTCCTCTTTTTCATGTCCAGATTAGGTGCAGTTAATTATTGGAATGCGGAACACTCTGTCCACATACTTGAAAGTTCCTGACTTCCACGCCTGCGAAGGGAAACATAATGGATTCAAGGAAATTATCCCAGCCCTGTTTTATTGACCTTCCCTCCAAGTACATTCACAAGAAATAGTGTTTGAGTAAATTGAATTGTACCTTTGAGTTCAGCTAAATGCAATCTGGGACCGGCTTGTTTAATACTAATAAAAATGTTCTTGCTTTCAGAAGTTAACCGTCCAGAAGCCACACTAATGGCAAGTGTGGGCTTTTAGATACAGGCTGGCTTCTTGCGGAAGGGCTGAGGGTGCCCACGGCCAGAGCAGCAAGCGTCCAAGGCCCATCTGCCAGCCAGGATAACGCGGCAAAGCCCACAGCACTGGCCCTCGAATGGGGCTCATCAGCGCTGCCGCCTAAGGAAATGCTCGGGAAAGCTTATTAAAAGGGCTGTCTTAGTTGGAACCCCAGCCTGTCCACCCCCAAGCCAGCCAGTGGCCTGAAATTGATCCCTGGCTGACAGCGACGGGGTTGCCTCATATGGGGAGCACTGAGCATCCTAGGGGGGATGAAGGTCGTCACGCACTATCAGGTAAGTTGGGGCAGAGGGAGCTGCTCCCTGTGCCCGGGAACAAAGAGGGCAAACGTGCACTGCTCTCACTTGTACAAGCCCCCCTAATGTGTGTGCTTGCTTTTTTAAGACGGAAGTTCAATTGATTATGAAACTGGAAATACATGTAATAGTGTGTTATGAAATGATTGTTTGGTCAAGTTTTATTCCAACCAAACCAAAGAGAAAAACACGTGCTTGTAATCCTAGCTGCTTGTCTGTGGGGGGCAGGGGGTGTGCAAGCTCACGGTCAGCCTCCCAAGTGCTGGGATTACAGGTGTCCACCACCGCAGCCACCTTCCAATTTTAGTTTTTGAAGAAGCTCCATACTGATTTCCATAGTGGTTGTCCTAGTTTACACTCCCACCAACAATGTAGAAGGGTTCTTTTTCCCCATAGCCTCACCAGTATTTGTTATTACTTGATTTCTTTGTGATGGTCATTCTTTCTAGAATAAAATGGAATCACACAAGCTTAAACATTGCATGATTTCTCTTATGTGAGAAACAAATATATCTGTAGCATCTATGTCTATATCATATATATATCATCTACCTACCTATCATCCATTGGAGAGAGAGAGATTGAAATAGAAGATAGATAGATAGAAAGTAGAGAGCTTTTTCAAATGAATGGGGGAACAACAGATAGAGGGAGGAGTGAAGGGAAGGAGGAAAAAGGATGGGAGAAAAGAATCGAAGAAGGAAAACAATGAAAATAGAGCATTTGCAGATAGGAGGGGGCCCAAGAGTGGGAAAGAGCAAGGAAGGAGGAGAGAGGGGATGGAAAAAAAGAATTAAAGTGTTATGCACAGGTACCAGCTCCCCAAGAGGAATGTAATTATTAGGCACTTGTTCTGGGTTGGGTCTAGATGTCCCCTCAAAGCCTCGTGTGGTCAGAGGTGGGCTTTTTCAGAGGTGGCTGGATCTAGAGTGTGTGACACTGGGATCGATTCATGGTGCAGTGCTAGGATCAAGGGCACTAGGATTAAGGGTGTGAGTGCTACCTGCCCTAAGTAGCCTGGATAAGATAAAAGGGGCAGAAAGATGCTATTAAGGTCCCTTGTTGCTTTTGCCACCTATGGGTGCCAGGAACTTTTTCTCCTCTGTGATGCCCCTCTGCCATGTGCCACCCTGCCTTGCAGCCAACTGATTATGCACTGAAACCTCTACAAACTCTGAGCTAAATAAACCTTTCCCCCTTTTACTTTGGGTGTCGGGTATTTTGTCTCAGCAACAAGAGAAAAGTAAGATAGTACTGCAAACATGGACTAAGAAATTTAAAAAGATGAAATCTCAGTGCTGTTTTAATTTGCACTTCTCCACTGGCCTGTGATGTGGAGACTTTTGCCACGTATTTGCTGGCTAGGTGTACATGGGCTCCATTAGCTCTGTACCTGCTGCATTAGAATGCGGCTCGTGCTGTGGTGTACAATTAGCTGTTTATGTCATTTTCTCTAGCTAGATTTTGAGCTCCTCAAGGGAAGGACCTTTATCATGTTTACCCCTCCATGTTTTTAGAATGCTGTATATAAAATATGAGATTCTTTTTGAAGGAAGGGGTGCTTGCCAGTGCAGTAGGACAAGTATATAATCCCAGCACTGGGAGGCTAAACCAGGAGGATAGCAAGTTCAAGCTCAGCCTGGAAAATTTAGCAATTTAGTGAAAGGCTGTCTCAAGGCAAGTTGAAAGGAAAGAGTCAGAGTACTGCTTCCAGTGTGCTCACACATGTATAACTTCCATTTTTCTGTAAAACTAGGGGTTTGTAGACCATTTGGAATATTCGGATAAAATCTGAATTCTTTTTCTTAATTTACTAACTCCAAACACACCTCTCTAACTCTTCCTTTAAATGAAGAGCCCTGGGAGGCTGAGGCAGGAGATTTACAAGTTTGAGCCCAGCCCAGACAACTTAGTAACTTAGCAAAATCATGTCTCAAAATAAAAAACAAACAAGGGCTGGGGATGTAGCTCAGAGCAAAGGGCCCCGGGTTCATCCCCAGTACTGGAAATAAATTGTGTACATTTAAGGTTTACATGAGGATGCTATGAGATACCCAAAGAGGCTAAAATGGTTTCTACAGTGAAACAAAATTCTGTATCCACAATTATGCCTAGGTACTCATTTATTGGTGACTGGGATACCTAGAAATCTATTCACTTAGTAAAACTCCCAACCACAATACAATGTTGTTATCTCTGGTGCTCTTGTTTGCTAGAGCTCT
Source organism: Chinchilla lanigera (assembly GCF_000276665.1). Lineage (NCBI taxonomy): Eukaryota > Metazoa > Chordata > Mammalia > Rodentia > Chinchillidae > Chinchilla > Chinchilla lanigera. Next base: position 36,433,865 of record NW_004955406.1, on the reverse strand, counting down.
AGACTTCATCCCATATACCTGCTGCCTCTTATTCTTTGACCTATACCTCCCCATTCTTCCTGTTCCCTCCCTTTGGTAATTCTTTTATTCTCTATCCCTATTGTCGATGTACATTTGACTTTTTTTCTTTTTTAGATTCCACATACAACTGAGATCATGCAGTATTTTTCTCTCTGTGTCTGGTTTCTTTCACAGTAGAATGCCCTCTCCGGCTTTATCCATGTTGTGGCAAATGGCAAGATCTGCTTTTTAACAGCCAAATAATATTCCTCTTTCTTTTCTCTTTTGGACTCTATTGTTTCTTTATCCACTGATGGACACTTAGATTGTTTCCATATTTTTGCTGCTATGACTCATGCTGCAATGAACATGGGATGCATATGTCTGTATAAGGTGGTAACATCATTTCCTTTGGGTGTATTCTCAGAAATGGTATTGTTGGGCCATATGATCAACATTCTCAATCAATGAAAAAAGACTAAATCATTTTCCTCCTGCTATGTTAAATAAGACAGAAAAGCATACTGATACATTTATAACATTGTGACTAACAAAGGTAACAGGTACCTGTGAGGGTGGCCATTGTCAGTAAGACAAGAGATATGGGCCGGAGGTGTCGCTCAGCAAACACAGCACTTGCCTAGCACAGCCTTGCATTCCATCCCTAGCCCTGTCTCCCCTGAGAGACAAGAGATGACGGGTGCTAGTGAGGAAGTGGAGAATATTTCTATCTCTTGCTCTGATAATCGTGAGTAATCTAAAGAGTCTTCTCTAAGCACAGGGAGAGATATTTGCAGACTTTGCATGAAGTTAAAGCTGAGATCGTGAAGCCCACAGAGAAGCCAGGGCCCTCCCACCCAGAGGGTGCTGCTGACAGAAGCCTAGGTGGCCTCCAGCAGCTGCACCTTCTGCCTCCTCCCTGTGTCCCCATTGAAGCCGAGTCCCTTCGGGCTGCCCCTGGTCACAAACCTGGCTGAGTCCCTCCAACTGGCACCATGGACCAGACCCTCCCTCTGCAGCCCCCTCCTCTCGTCTCCCCAGCTCCGTACTGACCCCTCCAGGCACGCAAGGCTCCCCTGGCCCATGGATTCCCTTGCTCCCTCACCCAGTGCCTCTCACAGCGGTCCTGGTGATTTTCCTGATTTTCCTGCCCTCTCCAGCTGTCTTGGCCTCTGTTTCCTGAGGATGCAGGTGGCGTCTCTCGTCTCTTAAGGTGACTTAGAGTCACTCAGGCAAAGGGGCCGTTTGGCGAAGTCTGCAGGAAGAAGGCAGCCTGGCAGGCTGAGGGTGAGGGAGCTTAGTGTGTCTGGAGCAAAGTAAGCAAGGGGAGGGCGCAAAGTGGAAGGAAATGGCAGGACTGATGGAATCCACACTATCCAGACATGGATTTTTTCTTTTTTTTTTTTTTTTTTTTTTTTGTCTTTTTGAGACAGGGCTTCAACATGCAAGTTAGGCTGAACTTGAACTCACTTTGTAGCCCAGGCTGGTCTTGAACTCACAGTGGTCCTGCAGCTTCAGCCTTCCAGTGCTAGAATTACAGGTCTGTGCCACCACACCTGGACAAGCATGGATTATTTACTGTGTCCTATCAGGAAAGTGCATATGGAGTTCAGACAGAGACCCAGAACTGATTTGCATTTTGAAAATATCATTTGTGCACCATTGTAGCAAAAGTCCCAGTTTCCGAGGCCATTGCAGTGTCTGAGAGTGAGGGTGGTCAGCATTCAGGTCACTGGAGAAGAAGCTATGGAGGTGCATTCAGGTCACTGGAGAGGAAGCTATAGAGATGCATTTGAGAGCATTTGTGGAATAAAATCCATAGGGATTGGTGATGAGTCAGAAATAAGAGGATGAGAGAAGGAAGCGTAAAGTATTGACCAAGTCAAATTTCACCTTGACTATCTTGGTGGATGGATGTGACAGACACTGGACTTGTAAGCCCTTGAAAAGGACCATGTAGAGGGAGGCTGTGTCCTTTGAATTTGAACCGACTGTATTCTAGATGCTCAAGAAATAGTGTTCTAGGAAAAAGTTAAAGCTGGGCATTGTAGTGCACACCTGTAATCTCAGCGCTCTGGGAGGCTGAGGCAGGTGGAATGCAAGTTCAAGTCCAGCCCACGCCATTTAGTGATTTAGTGAGACCCTGTCTCTAAATAAAAAATAAAAAGGGCACCCAATCCTGAGTTTAATCCCCACTGACCCCTCTAGGCACGCAAGGTTCCCCTGGCCCATGGATTCCCTGAAAAGAAAAGAAAAGGAAAAGAAAAGAAAAGGAAAGGAAGGGAGAAGAAGGGAAGGAAAAGCCAAGTAGGCATGTGGTGTTGGACCGGACTGTTGAAACCAACAACCAAAAAGCAAACAAACAAAAAAACAAACCACAAAAACCACAAGCAGCTGAAGGTAACTGAAGCTGCAGCTGGAGGTGCCCACGCGTGCGTGCCCGGAGCCACGCTTTCCTGAGCACAGCCGCTGTGTGCTGAGAGCCGCGAGGACTGGGTTTGCAGCCTGCCGGGCCCCACCTCGCAGGAGCGGCTCCTCCAACAGATCACCCGTATGTGCGCGCCCTCCTGGCGGCTCCACACCCCTGCTCGTTCATCCTTGTCCCAAGTCACACCACGTCCCTTGCCTACTTCTCTGTCACTTGCTGTCCCTCCCTGAGGGCGCTTTGTGCAAGGAGTCAAGTGGCAGAGCTGAAGGCCCAGCCTCGGAACCGTGCAAGGCTGTTCCTCGACGTTTTTGCCTTTCCACGGATTGGAAGAGGCCCGCCCACACCGTCAGGGCTAACCACTTTGCAGTGTCTATTAATTAACTACGTGAAACCCTCAGATCAGTGGTTCGGTAAGTAAGTACTCTAACCTGGCTGAACTAACACATGAAACAGACGGACACCAGGATCTTGGGGGCCGTGGGGGAGTGAAGTCCTGGGACCTGGGTTTTCAGTGAAGAACAGAGGTCGGGGACACATCGTGCTGAGTTTGGGACTCAGGAGGCCGGGCAAGGACCGGCGGTTCCAGGCAGCACAGGGGAAGGATGCGTGAACGTCGTGGTCAAGCTGAACAAATGGGAAGGGGCCACAGGGAGCCTCTGTCCTCACACCCGAGGCGCCCGTCTGTCTCTGTACCTGGGAATCTGAGTCGCTGTGCCTCTCTGCGACCAGGGGACTCCTGGGAGCATGGAACCCTGCCAGCCTGCCACCCACCACCGCCCGCTGCCCCCAGCCTTTCCGTTATGCCGGGCCCTTCTTAATTCCACAAGGCTTATTTTGGAGCGCAGATGGCTATGTTTTTATAGGGTTCTCTAAACTGTTTGGTATCTATTGCCAACCACGCTATGATTCAGAAAGGAAATGGCTTTCGGGAGTGTGGACGCCAATTAATCTGAGCAGGAACCGCCACCTGTGGGAAAGCACCCGCCCGAATTGCCAGCGATTTTGGTGGCATGCATACGTTTATACTCTGAAACACAGACTGGCCTACAAGGACTGAATATTTGCCCTGTCATTTCTCAAGGATTAAGAGTCACAGGGAGCTGTGAACAGGCAGTGAAAACGTCTACTCCCTTTGTGTGACTCAGGGCGTTTATCTTCTTGCCTCTGTGTTCCTCCCTATGAAGTGGGTGAGGGGCCTCCCCTGTCCGGATTACTTCCGATTACTATGAAGACCTGACTAGAGGAGGAGGTGAAGATGCTAGGCCAGCGGAAACTGTTGCTATGGTTACAACTGTTGCTACTACTTTCATTACTGTTCTTGCTGAGATAGCTTCTAAAGCAGATTTGGAGTTCTAAAGTGGCTTCACGAGAGAAAACGGCTTAGTTGAGATAGTACTTGTGCTTTCTTGATTTGCATATCTGATTTCTGAATCAGACTAACGTGTGCTTAGATTTTTTGTCCACACACGGCGGGATGCCCAGTTGCATGAAAGCCCAAAAGCCCGGCTCTTTGGCAGTAGGGCCCCACAGCGGTTTCTGACCGGCTCCTGTCTGCTGCAGACCGCACAGCCTGGGGATACTGACCCTTCATCCGCCAGCTTAATTCTTTCCTCTGTTTATGAGGCAGAACTTGCCTCTATCACCGCCAATTTGGTAAGCAGAATCCAAGTTTAGAAACTGGAATTATTAACCGTTGCAGAACTACATTATACTGCAAAGTCGCGGCCTTCAGATCATCACACGTGTCCACATGGGTCCATTTTCCCACCGTGGCCTGAGGGCTTGCGGGCTTTGCTGGTGTTGCGCATGCTCCGGGGTCACAACTCCCCGAGTGCGGTCCGTGGTCTCACGGGCTGGATGGCGCCATCACACACAGCGTCTCTACTCCGCAGACTGGATCGCCTTCGATTTTGGCCATCCACATGGAATTTGTGATTTGTAGGGCAGACAATATTTTGACTTTTACAGAGCAAATTAAACGTGTCCAGAGCATACCTTTTTTCCCAAGTGCTATTTGATGGTCGCTTGCAAAACATGGATATTACGCACCGTTTACTGTACGCCATGCTGTCAAGTTCATATAACCTGCGTGCTCGCTTTAAAATGCACGTGTTCCGTCTCCTGCGCTACAGAGGCACTGCCTCAGTTTCAGGGGTTTTCAGGGTATCTGCCGCATCCCTCGCCATACCCAACAGCACATCACTGGACTACTGTTTTCAAGATAGAAATCTGATTCTGTTCTCGAAAACCCTTCAAAGGCCCTTCATCACTTTCAACCCCTCCCGCGCCCTTGTGCCCTGGCTGCCCTGCCGCTCCTGGCTCGCCACCCTCCCTACCACAGTTGCTGGCCGGTCTCGCTGAGCAGGCTGAGGTTACAGGGGGATTTATGAGCTCTGGAGCTGTGTCTGCTCCAGGCAGGTCTCATATGCCCGCAGGTGTCCCTCTGTGTCCTCTTCCATGGACATTTCATGATGCAGCACCCCTGTGTTGTGTCCAGGGCAGTCTTATTGGCTACCCAGCAATCCTGCCCCTCCCTTCCTCTCCGTTCTCCAAACCTATCCCCTGGGGCTCCCGTGGGTGCCACCAGTGTTTATGGATGTGGTTTCTCCCTCACCACACTGGGAGAGTCCTCTCCCCTGGGACTGGCTGCCATCCTGGAGGCCCAGCATCTAACACACTTGGGGACCGTAGGCATGCAATAAGTATTCTGAAGCAATGGTTCTTATCTATTAACTAAACTTGTTCTAAAAGGGCATCTCCGAGTCACTTCTTCCTTAGCCTTAGCCAACAGGTCCTCTAGTTAAAGCAGAGCTGAGGACAAACAACCTCCACCCACTGGAGCTTATAAGAAAAGTGGAGGGCACCCGCCCTAGGCTGCTCACCTGCATCTGTATCTGCTTCAGACCTCTAGGGGTCTGGCCCTCCTCGGGCATGGGAAGCACTGCACAGGTAATAATACAGTTTTACTTCTTTTAAAATAATTCTGCCATTCTAAGCAATTTTTGAAAGTTTCTATTGAAACTCTAGTATGCTAATTTTAAAAACAATTTGTAATGAAAATATAAATTGTCATTTACATTTGACACTTCCACAGATATGGGAATTTCCTATATGAGGGGCTTCTGACCGTGAGGATGAGTGAGGTGTCCAACAGCAGAGCACCCCAGAATTTCCTCACACAAGGGGCGGGAGAGTCAGCTGGGCAGTCTTAGGTCCCATCTCCATGACAGCTGCTCTCTTTTGCCTCGGTTGTTTTACTAAGCCGACATAAATGTTTTGAAGATGCGTTTATCCACTTTGTACGCAGAACAGAGAAAATGTCAATTGCCTGTGAAAAGGAGCATGGTTTTTGTTAAGAACGCTACATAGCCCAGTGTGCGCCACCTTTGGGAAGTCCAGAGGCTGTTGCTGCTCACGGCCTCTTCTGCCTTCACCTCCCATAGGAGTCAGCCCACCCTGCTGCCCAATCGTGGCTTCTCTACCCGGCTGACAAATCGTGACCGTCTGTTTGGGGCCCTCCGGCGGCTCCCCGGCGGACATGGAAGGACAGTGGAGTCCTTGCTGGGACCTGCAAGGCCGCCCACAGTCTGGGCCCTTACATTCCCCTCCGACTCTGGTTTCCTTTCATTGTGCCCTGCTGCTGTTTCTCAAGCTGGCAGGCAGCGCTCCTCCTCGGGGCCTCTGCCCGTTCATCCCCTGCTTGGAACACTTCTTTCACGGGTGTGCAGGTGGCCGGGGCCCTCTTCCCGAGGGCTCTCTCCCAGGGCAGGGCGGTCCCCAGTCGCATCCACTCCCTCCTTCCCCAAACACTGTCACTGTCAGTGTCCTCCCCCCAACTTTACCTCAGCACCTGTCTCCACCCCCTAATATGGCATGTCTATTATTTCACCTGTTGTTGTTTCTTCCCATTAAAATTCAGGCTGTAAAAGTAAAGGATGTGTCTCGGTCACTGCTTTATCCGCAGTGCACTGAACTTCCTAGCACAGAGTAATTGCTTCACAAATGCTGGCTGAGCCAAGAGAGTGTCACAGATACAAGACAGGAGACCGAGGGGCTCTAGTGCCCTGTCCTGACAGCTGATGTCACCCACAAGTGTCCAGCTCCTTCTTTGAGGAAGGAAGTGACAGAGTTGCTAGTAAACAGCAGCGCTGTCTGATTTGCAGATCTTTCTCTGCCTCGTCTGAAGATTCTACAGTAGAGGCAGAGAAAGAAAGCCAAGGTCTTAAATCATCCTGTTTCTTTCCCTTTCCATTCTTTGCTGATTTCCCTCCAGTTTTCCTTTTTAATCAGTCTATTCTACCTGGAGCCGATGAGATATTTGTTTTAAATTAAATTATTTTTTAGGTGCCCCAGCTATTATCCCAAAATTTTATCCAAACCCACAGGTCAGCAGACTAGAGAGAAAATACTCCAGGCTTTGCAGATGCCATGTGACCCGCTGTAATCACTCTGCCAACCACTGTGTGAAGACACTGTGTGAAGACAGAGATGGCACTTCACATGTGAGTGAAATGTTGTAAACTTCGACAAAAGTTTACATAACAGGTCAGTGGGCTTTGGCGTGTGCACCATGCTTTGCTGATCCCCGGCCTCAGTTCAAGTCCTAGCTTTCGAGACTGTGAGAGCAGGAAGTGGGTAGGAATGGTGTCTAACAGTCAGTAGGTACAGAGGGATATCTATTGAATACGAAATAAACATCTACACCTATGACAGCTGTATTGGTGACTTTCTGGTGGATGCTGTCAGCCACAGGTGGAATGTCTGGTGTGCTGAGCCTGCCATGGCCGCAGGATTCTGGGCTCTGAGACATGGCTGTGAATAACCTTAGCCATGGAAAGAACGTCTCATCTTTCCTAAGCCACGTTTCCTTACCACGTCACTTCTCTCAGGCCTGGATATGGCTTGCTTTCTTTTTTTTTTTTTTAAAGAGAATAAATACTAATAAAAAAATTACAAATAATACAGAATTTCAAAAAACAAAATGATAGGAATTCAACAATGATTGTTATATTGCATATTGTTATCGTCAGAGTAGTTGTTCAGATTACCAGATATAAGCGTGTAAAATGGGTCGAGAAAATTAAGCATTAACTGTTCCTTTCAATAAACCAATAAAAATTAGTAGTACAATTATCTTAGTCATCTCATGTATATAAAAATATATATAATTCCCTTCCTTCTTTCTTTCCCTCATCCCAGTTGTTCTTTCCTTTTGAGCAGTTTCCTTTCCCTTTCACAGTATCTATTGTACCTTTCAGATTTTATTTACTCTTTCAGTTTCTTACACTAGGGAGGCAATATGATGTTTCCACATGGGGGTCTGATTTATTTCACTTATGACTACGATCTCTAGTTGCATCTATTTACCTATAAAAGATTCAAGTTTATCTTTCTTTATAGCTGAGAAGTACTGCATTATATAAAAATACCACATCTTTTTTATCCATTCCTCAGTTGATGGGCATTTGGGTTGTTACCAGGATATGGCTTTCAATGGTGTCAGAAGCACAATTTCTTTTTCAGTAGAGCCTTTGAAGAAATAAGGTATTGCTCCCTTGGCTTTCCAGAGTAAAGAGTGACTTAGCAAAAAGCTCACCGAATAAGAACTGTATCATCTGTGGTGTAACAGTTGAAAGGCCAGGTGAAGTTCATGGTACCTGGCTTGTAAGTGCAAAGGTTATTATTGCTCCCTAAAACTTGCAAGCAACACAGCCATTCATGGTGAACTGGTATTGAAAAGATGAATAGGTTTTTAAGTTTAGGATCATTATGGTTTTCAGAATTTTTCTAATGTAGAATTTTTTTAAGGTTCTATTTTCTTTATCCTAAAATCCAAGCATTTATTGACCCAGAAATTATTAGTGAAAAAAGTACAATTTTTTAAATGATTAGATTTTCTTTTTTCTTCTTCTTCTTCTTTTTTTTTTTTTTTTGTCTTTTTGAGACAGGGTCTTTCTATGTAGTTCAGGCTGGCCTTGAGTTCACTTTATAGCCCAGGCTGGTCTCAAACTTGCAACGATCCTCCTGCCATAGCCTCCCAAGTACTGGGATTACAGGCATGTGCCACCACGCCCAGCCTATTAGATTTTCTTTTAAAGCAGAAAAATGGAGAGGAAGACTTGCACAGAAATGAGGACGCCTATTCTTTTTACAAAGAAAAAGACAGACCATTAATACTGCTTTTCAAGTTATTTGCATTTTTTAATATTGTTAAAACAGGAGAATGGTGTAATCCCAGCACTCGGAAGGCCGAGACAAGATGACCCTGCGTTCAAAGCTAGCCTATCCTACGTAATAAGTTCAACCTGAATTATGCAGTGATACTCTGTCTCAAACAACAAAACAAAACAAAAACAAAGAAAACAAAAAACCAGAAAAGCAATTAAATCTTTGATTCACCCAAGGAATATTTATTGAGTACCTGTGGTGAATAGGTATTTGAGTGAAAAGGAGCTAAGGTGTGCTTAGCGTTTGGGTCCCTGGTAGAGAACCATCTCCCCGTTTTTATGGTGAGGAACAAAGGGCATATCCAGCAGACTCTTATTTCCCTTTTAATTCAGTAGATGTGTGCCACAGCACCCTGCGTCACTGGGGTGGTGTTTTGTTATGCTCATAGATATGTAACATATTTTGTAAATTTTGTCTCTTTCTGAAAGCACAGCAATTCATTAAAAAGGAAGTGGGGAGAAAGGGAAGGATTCCTGCTTTTGAGCTCAGGGGCCAGGACCCAGAGCACTAACCACAGGGCGGTAAATACCCTGTTTACCTTCCTCTGCCCGAGAACAGCACATCTCTGAAATGGTCCAGGCGAAAACATAAGGCAAAGCCAGCAACCTGGGCATGAGCACCATAGGCTGGCATAGGGGACATGGGGCATAGAGGAGGGCAGGGGGCGACAGAGCTGGAGCTCAGGGATGGAGGGTGCTGCCTCCCCTGTTGCCCTCTCCCTCCCTCATCCTCCTCTGGGCGGGGGTGCCCAGAGACAAGTGCCAACTGTCCCTCCCCAGGCCCCTGAGCCACCATTATGTTCTCCCCTGTGCTCCCAACCGAGGCTGTAGGAAGTTTGCATACCTGTGCCACCGTCACAGCCCCACCTCCTGCCCTGTGTCAGCACTGGGGGCGGGCTGGGAGCTATTTTCCATTCCTGCCCACCTGAGAAACACCTGCTGGAGCCATGGAAGCGGGTGAAAGACTTTGTTTTGTTTGGAGAGCTCAGGAGCGAACAAATTATGAAAATAAAATAGTTCACTAGCTGATTACAAAATAAGCAGGCTTTGGGGTTCCCTATTTCTGCCTCATTCTTTGCAAACATATACACATACAAAAACCTTTGTGGTCCCCCCCCCCCGCCCCTAACTTCCTGACGTCTCCTCCGTTAGGCTGCAGCAGCACACGCCTGCTCTTGCATTTCAGAGCCCTGGTGCATCTTTGCCTGGGTTATGAGGCTCTGTTGTATATCAGACTGCAGTTGAGAGACTTTTCCACAGTGCTGGGAAAACAGGAAGTTGGCATCTTTGGGGACTGTGAATCAGTGTAGGTGGAAAACCCCTTCCCTTGACTCTCACAGTACTCTCTACGTTACTACTGCCTCAGAGGACAATAAAGGCAGGAGGTTCTGCTGATATTCCACAGAGCTAACATAGATAGCAGGGAATGGGACATCAGATGACTTCAATTCTTCATTGTGTGAAGATCAGAGAATACACTGAAATAGACTAAGGCGCCATGGCATTTGTCACCAGGTGATGTAATCTTACGGGACCACTATGGGATGTGATCTGTGGTTGCCTGGGATATTGTCCACATGCACTGATACCTTATTTGGCCACACAGTTTTCCCAGAATGAGGCATAGCAGTGACAAGGTTAGTATGAGAAACAAACAAAGCTGCTTTTGCTCCACTGGGGATTGAGCCCAGGGCCTTCGCACAAAGCCAGATCCCTGGCTGCCTTTGTGGAGACGGGGTCTCCCTAAGACTCTGGGTCACATAGGCTGGGCTCCAGTCCCAGCGTGCTGGGATTACAGCTGTGGGCCACCCCACCCAGCTAAAAGCTAGGCTTCTCGTTTTCACCTGGTTGAGCTGGCTTTCCAGTGTAACAGCCTCATCACCCCTTTTCATTTAGCTCCTCCAGGCCTTGAGCTCACTCTTCTTTCCATTCTAAGCGCTAACCTGGAGTCCTCTTTCCTGTCGGTGGCTCTCCCTGGCCTTCTGGCTCCCATTCCTCATCTCTCAGTAGATATCTATTACTCAGTCTTTTATGCCTGACACTTTCACAAATTTTCCATGGCTGCTAACACTTCAAGCGCAGATATGCCTGGGTAAGGTTCTGTGTTCCCATCTTGAGTACAAACCAGGCCCTCAGCCGAGTTCCCTTTATATTAAAACAGAACAACACAAAAGCACACACAGAGAAGTCAGCATGAAAAGCAGAAACCAGAGCTTCATTTTGCCAACATGATTGTTTTTGAGCTCAGCTATGCCCAGATGATTATTTTTAAAGGGACGAAGTAAACCTATGATTTATTTTCAAATGTTTCAATTACGGTTGAGAAAAGGAAGATTCTTTCTTGAGAGTCAGGCAGCAAAATGAGAAAGTAGACATGGAGTTTAATAATCCATCTCTTTGACAGTTTTCTTAGATTCTCTATTAATCCTTCATAAGATACTTGGCTCAGTGGTTAAAGCCTGGACTGTAGGGTCGGGCAGAGCTGGGTTTGCCCCCCAACCTTGCCTCTCACCAATGACCTTAAGAAGCAAGCAGTCCTGAAGCCACAGTTTTCTCATCTATGAAGTGACTGTAGTTATGCCCATCCAGGGTCATTGTGAGAATTCAAGGAGATGATTTAATAAAATCAGGGCTTGGCACTGCCAGGTTCAATCATTATTGATCACCCTCATCCTTATTTTCATAAATGGCCATGGCTGTGTGGGGGTAGGGAGCTAATCTCCCCTATTTTGTGTGTTGCCCATGTTGAGATGTCCCCCCTGCCCAGTGGTTGTGCCTCTTTGAGATTTCGGTAAGGGGAGTAGAGGGGACAAGCAGGCACTGACCAGGCACTGCCCAGGGAGCTTGGCTGGGATCCAGGCCACACAATGGTCACAGGGACATTGGACACTCAAATAACACAAGGCCACACAGCAGGAACAGAAGGGAAATAAAACCTGTTACAGCAACACTCAGGGGGATGTAGCACGTGTTTCCACACTTATTTATAGAAGTTCATTCCACCACTATAGCAGAGACCTTCTGATAGCCCCTGTTTATCTCTGGGGAAAAAAATCTTTGGAAAACATTTTTTAAAATAGAGAGTACTTTACTAACTACAGCAGGGGCAGTGGGATGTGAGCAGAAATGATAAAAACGAAGTGTTTTCTCTCCATAAATATTGCCATGGATTTGCATATTCCCTGGTAATTATTGCATGTGAGATATAGGTCAAAAAATTTTGTGATAAAATAAATGAGAAAACTATTCATCAAAATGAGCTGTGAGAAAATCAGCACAGATCTTATAGTTATGGCATGGTCAAGACTTATATTTTGGAAATAAGATGGTGGAGTAGGTGTTTCCTGTCAATAGGGTGTGTAAATAAGGGATTCTGACACCAAGTTCTCGCTTATGTAAGACTGGAACCGTGTCTGTGCTGCGGATTTCCCAAGGCATTGGGCAGTGGATACCTGTTCTTGATGTCAGTGGTTGTAACTAACCTTCTCTCGGCTTTTGTTCACGCAAACACAATTTCTGGTTTGTTTGTTTGTTTTTATGCTGTAGTTTTTACACTTGATCTTAGCCAAAATTTTGAGAGGTGATGTGCTGTAGTTATTAGAAACACACCTGTCACTGTTGTTCCTTTTCCATCCTAAAAGAGACACCCGTTGATGGCATCTTGGGCCTGCGATGTGCGTGCTGCGTGCTTTGGAGAGAGCACTGTGGCTGCATGTGGGAGCCTGGGGTTGAATGCCGCGTTCTACCACTTACAAGTAGTAAGATCTGGGGCAAGTTATTTAACCTCCATGAACTTCAGTTTCTTTAGTTACTCAGGAGGGGTTGTGTAAGGATTACATGACATTGTGTCTGTATGTTAGGGCAAAGGCAAAGTTTTGAAACAAAGAGACCCTAAAATACAGTGGCTTAGGTAAAAGCACTTCTTTTCCCTCCTCTGAGCTGCTCCGTGGGACTGTTCCATGTGGTTGTTTTTCTGGGACCTGGGCATCTTCATCTGCTGCTTCATTTCCCAGTCTTCTGTCCACACTGGGCTACAGCCCACGTAGGGGGAAGAGGCAAAGACAGGGAAAGTGGCTGCCTCTACAGCCTGAGAAGACAGAGGGCTTGCACCTGCCTTTTCTGCTCCTGTCCTATTGCCACAAGCCCCGTCTCACTCCTGTGGCCACACTTGCTTGCAAAGGAGGCAGAGAGGTCGTCCATGTGTCCAAGGTGAAAGAGGAGGATGAATTTTTGGGAAACGTCTAACAAACTATCATCACTTGTAGCACATTGCTTAAAATAGATACTGCTATTTTCATGAATTATCTTTAGTGTGTGTTCTTTGAATACATTTCCGTGGCTGGAACACTGCCTGGGACATAAACAGATGCTCGGTGTTTTTCAAGTGAGAAATATAAGAGATAGGAACAAGTTGTTTTCTCTTCTTTTGAGACTTTATGGATGTTAAGTGTCTTTCTTTTGTCAGGTAGTACAGGGATCTATGAGGAGGGGTTGGCAGGCCAAGTATCAGCAGCTTTCCTGTATAACCTCGTCAGTCATAAACTGTCTCCATAAGCTGTCTCCAAGTACAGCAGATGCTTGGAAAACCAAGGTTTCCTCTGTTTCCCTTCTTCTTCAGTACTGGGGATTGAATCAGGCCCTTCACTCTAAGCTACATCCCCTCCCTCCCTCTTTTTTGAGACAGGATCTTGCTCAGATGCTAAGTTGCTGAAGGTGGGTACAAGCTTGGAATCCTCCTGACTCAGCTTCCCAGAGTGCATTGCAGGCAGGCACCACCATGCCCAGCTTGGAGAAGCAGTTATTTTGCAGTGCTGAGGATAAAAGCCAGGGCCTTACGCCTGCTGGCCAAACTGTCTACCCCGAGCTAGACCTCTGCCCATGGAGAAGCAGTTTTGAATGTATAAATATTTCTCCTTCAGAATGTAAGGATGAATTGGTCTAAGATGTTTGGCAGGCTATGATTCCTCTCCTGCGTTATAAACAAATACTGAAATGAACTTTCATATATCCATTTTTTATACACTTAGATCTCTGGAGTTGGATCTTGCCTTCCAGTGTCTCCTCATTGTAGCAGACTTCAAAGGCATGAGGTTTTCCCCAGAGGGGAGACACGAGAGAAGTTCTTCCTAAGTTTTGAGCCGGTCTATGTTGACTGCCCATTTTGAAATCATAGACTCTCCTTCCTTGAAGGTCATTATCAGTCACCCAGCTCTCTTAGGCAGGCGTCACTTCCCCAACACTGCTGTCCAGCCCAACCTCGGGTGGAGCAGTTCCTGGGAGGTCACTGCCCTCTAGTAAAGTTGGCTCCACTGGGGTGGCTTTGATTGTTAGATATTCATTTGTTCACATCACTTTCAAAGCTCTTCCACTGTGGTATCTACCCATTTTACAAACTTCTAGTCTCTGGAGCCACCTTTTATGGGTAGCCCTTCTCTAGGTAGTGGGCAGCAATACTGAGCAATATAAGTGACCTTATACTAATAGAGTAGTTCAGTTTTCACTGCCCAGCACTTTGGGTTAACAACACACTCGTGGTAGGAGCTGACATGCAATCACACATATGAAACGCTCCTGAATGAAACGATCTGTGAACACACTGGGGGACACTAGATTATTCCAGTCTGGCCCTACTATGACATCCATGGTCCAAATCAAGAGACAAATAGGTTGTGTTATGGTTTAGATCTTGAATGTCCCCCAAAGCCCATGTGTTAAAGCCTGGGTCCCCAGCTGTGGAGGACCACCTAGGCGACTCTCCGTGAAAGAGGAGCAATTGCCTCCATTTTGGCTGAGCCTGACCCTATTTCCATGTATTGACATGTACAGAGCTGGCTAGGGCTTTTCCTTATCCCGTCAATTAGCTTTAAGCAATACATATTGGTCTAGCCGAGATGCTGATGGTAATCTTTGGAGATGGCAGGCGTGTTTCCTTGGACCCCTCGTTGTTCCCACAAGTGAGTCAGGATGAGGCGGGATGTGTGAGCCAGTGCTCCACAGTGTCAGCTGGTATTGAGCCTTGGGATAGAGGCTATGACTTCTAAAGGCTTCAAACATTACACATCAGAGCTGAAGCACCGACCCCCCCCCCCGCAAAAATTAGATACTTGCATCTCAGTTGTGTTATGCGGATTACTCTTTCTGCATATCCTTCTCTCTGCATTTGCAGAGATGATTTCAGGCCTCCTACTTAGCCCAGCTCATGGCACTCACCTACTTCCCACGGTTCTCATAGTCACTCATCCTCAGGCCACTCCCTTCTTCATGAAGGAGTAAAACCCGAGCTCAGCCTTGGGATGAGGCCTTTGTTCCGGATGGCCATCACTGGGGCTGGACTTAGGGCCCATTGGCTCCCCATAATTGCAAATATGCCTTAGCGTCTTTATTCTCACCATGGGTTGCACTGGAAGTGGTAGACTGGAATTAACTCACTGTAATTCCAGTAACTTTTCATGGGATTACAAATATAAACTTCCTGGGCTATGATGAGGACTGAGGAGGGCTCTCTATACCCAGCATGGGCTTTTGGGAGGTGATGGCAGCCATAGGAAGTGGGGTCTGTGCGAGGTCCCTAAGTTACTGTGTCCTTGAAGGAGACCGTGGGACTCGGCCCGCTCCTCCTTCTCTGCTGCCTACTGGCCATGGCGTGAGTGCTTTGGCTTTGCTGTGTTCCTGCCAGGGTGCGCTTCCTCACCATAGGCCAAGATCAGTGAGGTCACTGATTGCAGATACCCCTCCAGAACTGTGAGCCAAAATCAACCTTTTCTAAGTCAATCATCTCAGGTATTTTGTTAAGTGATGGAGAGATGGCTACTACGAGGAGCAATGTGTCAGAGTCGGGGACCTTTAATTCTTGTGGCTCTCATGTGCAGAGCTCCCCTTTGGAAACACCTGAGTCTCTGCCTCCCCCTATGCTCAGCTGAGCGGGGCACCTGGAAGTGAGCGCGGTGGGACTGGAGCACACCTCAGGTCACGATCACCCCAAAAGATGTGCGTACTGGGTGAAGGTGCAGTCAGGGAGTTTCTGAGTGTGGTGGGAGTTTGCCAACTGCTGGGGACCAGCACACCTGGAAGCGCAGAGACAGGAAAGAGCCTCTGTGCGCAAGAAGGAAGTCCTCAGTGTGGTCGGTGCTCAGCAGGGGTGGGAAGGGGGGGCGGGGGGACAGTGGGCAGAGGCTGTGTCAGGGGGAGACGTAGATGCCCTGTTGGGGGACTTTCCCCCCATCGTACAGGCAAGAGAGGACTGTCACTGGCGGGCAGCGAGTCTACTCCAGAGTCAAAGGACTGGGTTGGCTGGTGTGTGGTGACCTTTGCCATGACCCGTTGCAGAAGTCCAGACTGGCTCTGCTGTGTGGTTTCAGAGAAGAAATACCAAAGGCCTGACCTAGAGCTCCAGGGCAGGAGAGGTGTGCACTGCAGAGAGAAACAGGAAGGGACTGGACGGATGGGAGGCCCTGTGGGGGGCAAGAGAGGCCCACGGTGGTGGAGTCTGGGTGGCGGGGGGGCTTTCATTCCTTTGCTACCATGGCGGGAAGTCTTGGCCCAGGCTGTGTCCACTGGCCTAGGCTCTGTCCTCAGAGAGGAAGCTGCCCAAGGCCACCAAGGATGGGAGCTGCCACTGGATGAATAGGAAACTCTTGTCAAGCCAAAGAGTGACGACACTAATCACGCGGCCACACGTCTCACGTCTCTTTGGCTCTTTCTGATGAACAAGGCCTAAGGAGAGCCTCAGACCTGAGCTGGTGTCCCAGGGAGCCCAGCTGGAGGTGCCCCAAACCTTCTGCTGGCATCTGCTCAGGAGTGGAGTGTGTGCCAAGCTCAGGCGTTTCTCTTGATAGTTTAGTTTCAAACACACTTCAGGAATACTGAACAACTGGGCTAATTACAGCCCCCTTTGTCCCTATCCTAGCAACAAACTCACAAAGCTTTTCTACAAACAATACCACAATCAGCCTGACACCAATCACTGAGTTACTAATTCCTAACTTAACATAAAACAAATGCCTTTGTGAAATGGTTAAAGCATTGCAAGAATATTTATTTTGAGTGACTAAACTATACACTTCCTGTTCAGTGTTAAGGAAAATTGGTCTTTATTATTCCAGGGAAATGTCAAGATCGCTAAGTGTTGTAGCATTTTGACCTGTGTTATGTTGAAACAAAGTCTCCACGTGTTTCTCATAAAAATATACATCAGAGATGACTTCAAACTGAATGTCAAACTTCGTTAAAGGTACAAACCTCCTCAAAGTTATTTTGAATATCAAATATAACAATCAAATGCATATCAGCATGTGCCATGTTTTTCTCTGAGGCTGTCTCATGTTGTTGGATTTAGTGACTTTCTGAATATTAGCCTAAGTGACAAAAGTACCTGCCTGTGCTCTGTCACCCTGACCCCTGCCAGCTGCCAGGTTGCAGAAACTCCACCAATTCTTCTAACAAGTCAAGACTTTAACTAAAGTTTTTTTTTTAAAAAATCTATGTTCACCTTGCTTGACTTGCATGATGATTACCTGGGTGTGTGTGTGTGTGTGTACAGAAATGTATCAAACTTCACACTTCTCTGCATGTTAATTATAGTCCAATTAAATGTGAATTGTTTTAATATTTGTTATATCAGCAGAACAATTTAAAAAGTTGACAATGGAGATAGGTTTCATAGGCCACTATTTAGTTGTTTAAATATAGTTTCATGACCTACTAGTCCTTCAGCTCAGGGTTCTGTGTCTGAGTCCTCTGTCTTTTTGTAGGATCCTAAGAAAATTCAGTCTCCTTGGTGAAGTGCTAATTCCTCTTGCTTGTCTCATCCCAGGGTAAGGACGCAAAGGGTGGATCCTAGAACCCCTACAGGGTTGGGCTCTCTGTTTCATAAGCAGCAAGTGTTTTGGGCTTCTGCAATTTTTATTTATTTCCAAAATGTATTCTACAGTGACTTTATTGGTTTACACTTCTCTGAAGATTTCATGGTACTGAAAGAGGCTATTTACTAGAACACGATCAGCCTACATTTTAGGGTTAAACTACTAAGAGTATAAAGGCTTTGATGTTTCCAAGTTTTTGATAAACATTTGCATACTTCATGGTGTACTGCTGCCTGATTTTCTCTAGTATCTGTCCTTCTAAAGCGAGTCTGAAGTGTCTCCCTGGTTTGGAGATGGAATGGCATGGTATTTAAATGCACTGATCCTGGAGTTGAACTGCCTAGGTTTGAATCCCCATTCCTGAGCTGTGGACGTAGTTCAGTGGCAGTCCTTCCCTGGCATGCATGAGGCCCTGCCCTGGGTTTGATCCCCCATGACACAAAAACCAGAAAACAAATCCCCGCTCCTTCCCTGGCTAGCATGTTGATAAGATGTGGACAATACCTCATGAAGTAGAGTTCTGAGGATCAAGTGAATTAATACAGCACTTTACCAAGTTATTAGGACATCATTTTGTCAATAAAAAAGTTACAAACTATTAAGACTTTTCTGCCAGTCGGTTGCAACAGTAAATGACAAAATGCTTCCTTTCATGAATGGAACAAGGAGGCTCAGATTGTGTTTAATGCTTCAGGCATCCAGTCAGGAACAACAGACAGCTGTAGAGAATATCTACAGCACAGAAAGTATCTATGCTTAGGAAATTCTTTTGATTCCACTCCTAGTTAAATATTTAATTACTTAGGACTTTCAGTATCCAATAAGAGGACAAAAGACTTTTAAAAATTATCAGGCTGGGCATATCAATATTTATTGAAATACTGAAAAAAAAATTCCATTTTGGTGAGAAATTTCTGGCAAGAACTGACATGACAATATGTATTTCACTGATACAGTAAGAAAATGTCAATGCGTAACTGACTTCACACTCTAAACATTGCGCGATCTGTAATATAAATATCCAGACATGACAGATTGTCTGATAACCAACATAGACCAGCTCTAGTAAACGAAACTAAGCCAAAAACCTTTATATTTGAGTCTGCTTGTACTAATAAGTCCTGTATTGATAAGGCAGTTGGCTAGGCCAATGTCTGGTTACAAACTGATTAACAATTCACAGCAGAAAAATTCACTGGCCAATTTCTGAAGGGCCACAGGCAGCTGTCACACTGTCCTGCTCATCGGCTTCCGCCCATGGTTTCACCAGCAGTATGGATATGACTGTGTTGCCTGACTTGCGAACCACTCTCAGGGTGTAAGCCACCTGGTGAACAGCATAGCAGTATGTGATATTTTTCAGGTTTAATTTCAGTGAAGAGTACTGTACATGTAAAGTAAGAAGAAACAGATTTTAAGAATCCACATATCTGGCACTTTTGCAATGTTAAAGACCCTTCCAATAACTATCCTTCTAATCTCCAAATCACCTCCCCCATGCTACACACACCTGATGGAGCCCTTTCATTAGCCATTGACTGCACCGTTCCTCTCCACCCGCCACTAGCCAGCTTGGTCTTTAACTAAGGGAAGCAAGGCTGCTGCCATGCTCTTTCACGCTTTGGATCTGAGCTCTGATCAGTGATTTTTTTCATTGCCCTTTGAGCCATGAAGATAACACAGGGGACGGAGACCCGGCACACGTCTATGCCCAGCTTGGCTAGGGTATAACCTTCCTGTGGATGAGCATCAGAGGTGATTAACAAGAATAATAAAATAATCTTCTTTGTACACACTGACGTAATAACTAATATCTTTGGTATACAACTTACAATGCTTGAAAGGAAAACCAGGTAAGAGTCCAACTTGTTAAATTTACTTGAAAACAGAGGAAGGTACAAGTCACATAATTTACAATCGATATTAAATAAGCTACAGTAAGAATTATATTTATGAAGATTTACAGACATTTAATCAAGTGGATGATTTTAATTCATTAAGACCCTTCTATGTCCCTGAACTATGTTCCACTAACTTGAAGACATGCTACAGTAAACACATATATTTGGTTTCTTCAGTCTTGGCTATCTCTTACACAAAGGTGAAACCAAGGTACAATAAATTAGCATCATAATTGTCTACAGTTGAAACTATGATATACAATATAAATAAACTATTCAAAAGCCAGAAACATTAATGAAAAAAAAAAATCAAGGGACTAGGAGATACTTTTATTTTTTACAGTTTCTACAAGTGATTGTGCTGCAGATCATCTCAAAAAATTAAAGTCTAAATGAGATTCCTGTTTTTGATTTTAGTGTCTCACGACATACAATAATTAAGTACTGTTAAAAATAATTACCAATCAGAAAAATAACATTAAAGAATTACTGCTTCTGCTATTTTGTAATATCACAGTCCCCCCCACCCCTCCCAGGACCTAAAGAATGTAAACACTATATTTTTATTTGACTTTAAAGTATTAATACTTTATTTTAAACAAATGTTGATCCACATCTGCACAGCTAACTTTTAGAATCACGAAATAAGGCAAGACTTTCATATCTGTGGCATTGTGTGTTAATAATACTGACAGCGTTGTTCGGAGAGTTTGTTTGCAATTCTCTATCCCCCAATATTTGTTCTACAGCAGACTTTGGCCTATGACTTACAGGGTCAGTATCACTCTCTTCCTTCCCCCTTTGGGAAAGATTTGCATTACTTTGTTATCTTTCCAGGCTACACGTAAAAAATCAGTTTCCATCCCAAGTTTAGGAGATACTCACTTGCAACTAGAATGAACCTTGAGTCAGGTTATCAGCTCACCTTTTTTTCTTTTCATTTTGCATAGCTTCACATGCTTCAGTTTTTATGTTCAACTACTTAGAACTGTGACTACTTGACATCCCAGCAAAAGAGGCTTAAAGTCTTGTTTTTAAATGAACACAAACTTTTCATGATGAAAAAGACGGATGTATCCTAGTAAGCCTTTTAGTCATTCTTATGAAATTCAACAATGCCAAAGCCACATTTCACCAACAATAGCAGAAATAAGATCTAACTTGCTTTAGTTATGGAGCATTTGCTTTAAAAATTGGTAGTCATATCCCTTAACATTAATTAATGCTTATATATGGTAGAAGAGGGATACTGCCTGCTTTTTTTTCCCCAATCATGAACACGTGACTAAACAAACCAGAACATAGTTAAAATGGCAAGCTGACATATTTATAGACTGTTCTTATTAGCTGTTTGCAGGTCTACAACATAGACATTCAGAATTCATGATTTAGTTGCGCTACTACTGGGCATGTCTGACCACAGATCCTTAGTACAGGTTCCGTGGTCACAGGGCAGAAGGTCTGGGGGGTCTTCACAGGAAGAGAGAGGAGCTGTCCAGGTACAGCTGACGCATTCTTCAGAAGTGTTTCAGTTCAGCTTCACCATGGAGGAATTCTGTAAACGCAAACCCCCCACTGAACAAACCTAATTAATAACGCAGATTAGTTCCTAAATTTCTTCACAGCGGAGATCAGCTTAAATACACAACAACTGTTCTGTCCATGTTTATTCTGACACAGTGTTGGAATCCATCTGCGAGTTCAGTCCACTCCATTACAACGTCTTTCATATGAACCCTTTGGGGATGTGAAGCCTTTGATTCACAGTTTGCAATACAAATACCCTGATACATCATTTATTTGTTATTAAGTATTTGATTATTATGCTTTTTAAAATTCAATATCTTTAAACCAAGTTTTTAATTAGTGTGCTGCTTGGAGCAGTTCAGAGTATTTTTTTTGTCCTCTTCCTGTTCTTCTTCCCCTCTCCTACCCCAATCTGTTTTTGTTCTGAAAGCAGCGCTCCTAGGTTTGTAACTTACGCTCTTTTGGCATGCAACATTTCGATGAGAAGGTTATTATAGGGGACATCTCCATTCAGGTGCTTGTAATAGAGGTATTCTTCAGCCTGCATGCTAATTGCTCGGATTTCTGGTAGTCCACGTAGTAGCTGCCCGAATTTCTCTGCTTGCTGCGGGTAGTTGCAAAGTGTATAGTCCAGCAGGGCCGAGTTGACTTGTTCCTGGACACCTTCGACCAGCTGGAAGTTCTCAAGGTTTTTGACATCTGCATTTAAGAAACAAACACAGCAATATTTCAATGGCATTTTAATTCCTGTTTACTAAAGTAGCATGTTCAATTAGTGTGTGCATTTTCCTCTTGACATAATGCGTACTGTATGTGCTGCTGAATATTCGGTAAGCCCCGCTCACCGAGCTTCCTGGGAAAATGATCACAAAAGAGCTTTAGAAGAATGTCTTGTTGAAATTCTGCATATACCTCAAATCAATTAGACACCAATGGATTTTGAGCAAGGTCAACTCTTTTTATATCTTACAAAAGGAAAGGTTTGAGGATTCCTAAAGTAGAGGGATCATAATATATTGCCAGCAAATGAGTCCCTAGAGAAAGACCTATCTTAACCCAGTATATTACACAATTCATATAATTCTGTATTAATTTTTCTGACCCAAGGTGAAATCTGTGTCCAGGGTATGATGTAGTTAATTCTAATTTAAAGTGACAGGGTTCTTGTTTCTGTTTGACATTTTCTAAATGATTCTGAAAGCCTTTGACTTGTCTTGCCTATGCTAATGAACCATCTGGTACACTCCAGTGACTGCCAACGGAATAGTTGCTACTAGGAACTCTCTAAAATATATATCTCAGTGACTAATGATCTTTATCAAATGAAAGCCTTGTCCTTTAGGCAGAATACAAGGCAGGATGGTTGGTGCCCTTTAACCCGAATGGGGTTTCTAAAGTCTATTCTTTTCTCTTTCTTCTTCTGGTCCTGGGTCACTTGTAAGGGTAAGCGGGACACAGGCCATTCATTTTGCCTAACTCCTGGTGATCATCCAGTTGTTTTAAAATATCTGCCCCAGAGGTGCTTATAAATAATGAATAAGAGAGAAACACTGAATCAAAAAGACAGACTGACATACAAATGCACACACGGATAATAGGCAAGGCAAAATGCAATGTTGGCATTTCTCTCTGGAGTTCACGTTAGCTGTACAGCTTTGATACAGTGTGTATATAGAAGCCTCTGGAAAAACACACAGATGTGTGTAGGTGTTTCCATAAACCTCTGAACAGAAAGTAAACAAATGCAGACATCCCCACTTTTATTTCCTAATTGGAAAAAATAAATAAGGCAGATTCTGAAGAAAACGACCTAATACTACGAGTAAAAGGTTACATGCACTAACCAAAGATAATGGTTACAATAGTAAGTCATATCCAATATTTTGGGCATCTGATACTGTGCATATCTAAATGGATCTGCAATAAGTCTGCATTACATTTGTTGTTGAAATGTGTTCAACACAATTTCAGTGTTTGCATTTAGGCTCCACACTGCATTAAACATTCTTCTTCCTATCCCCCACAAGTCTCTGACCCAAATTCAGAACAGCAAATTTACAGAGATACACATAGGGAGTGTGAGAGCTGGATACTACATCTATTTCAAAGTGCGATGGGAGACAAAAATATTGGATTACTTATTAATGAGTTACACAGACAAATGCTACTCTATTATGAGCTCTCTATCTTCTTGTGGCATTTGAACTGATAGCCAGGTTGTGTCCATTTGACTTTTTCTATATAGTTAATAAAGCATTTTCCATCTTCTACATTTCAAATACTTTAAAATGATTTTTAAAATTTATTTGTATATTTTTGAGACAGTGTCTCATTATGTAGTTCAGGCTGGCCTTGAACTCACTATGTAGCCCAGGATGGCCTTGAACTCACTATTAACCCAGGCTGGCCTTGAACTTATGGCAATTTTCTTGTCTCAGCCTCCTGGCTATTGAAATTGAAGGCATGCGCCACTATTTCTGGTGTTAAAAATGATTTTAAATTAATTTTAAAATGTATAAATATGGGTATGGGTCTACCAATATACTTGATTCAAAATTATAAGATGTAAACATTCAAAATACCTTCAATATGCTGTGCCTCAGTAAAAAAAAATCTGTGTGAATGCTGTCATAGTGACTTAAAGATAACTATAAAAATTTGAAAGAGTATTATTGTATGCTACAGAAAACGAGTTTCACAAGAAAAAAACTAACAACAGAGATTAACAGGAGGGTGTAGGAATTTGGACAGTATAAAATGTAAGATAAGTAAATAATAGTTTTTTTAGAAAGTTGTTTTTGAGACTTTTTTGATAAATGTATTCTTTGAGAATTAAATTTTAACATCTCGTGATATTATGCCACTTTATTTAAGGTTTAAAAAAACCCCTACCAATAAGTATAAAACAAAAGCTAGGTAAAGCGTAAGTTCTGGTTGATCATGCACTATTACAGAATAATCATTAAAGTCTTCAGATTAACGTTTGTGGAAAATCTGAGTATGGTCCACCCCGGCACCTTTCTCTCCAAAAGTTTAAACACACACACAGTGCTCCTGTGGACAGGAAAATATGCGGCTTTCCCATACTTGGCACAAATGTCAGGTTTCCCCTTCAAGATCACCAGAGCTGAATTCACATGACTAAATTAATTACGGCATTAAGCTGTTTCAGGGAACTTATCACTAAATATAGCAAAGCTTATGTTGCTAATCACCCCCCAAATACTTGCTTGCTGGATGTCTATTCTGTTTCTATGTCTATACTGGGGACAAGGATCCTGATATTTAAACTACAAGGCTAAAAAAAGAAAGGAGGGTAGAGAGAAAGCAACGTGCAAGAGGAGGAACTTCTGGTTGGCTGACTCATTTGGTGGCAAGTAGTTGCTGGGTCACTGCTCTGCTCTCTGTTTCTCTATAGTAAATTCTTTCAGGTGAGCACTTTGCGTTTGCAAAGGGGCCCCGAGAAAATACGCCATTACTGTTTACTTTTTATTGCTCCTGATTGTCCCCAAATTAATAGACCTTTAATTGTGAAGTGACCTATTAACTTTTTTTTTTGTCTTTTTGAGACAGGGTTTCACTATGCAGTTCAGGCTGGCCTTGAACTCACTTTGTAGCCCAGGCTGCTCTCAAACTCCCAGCGATCCTCCTGCCTCAGCCTCCCCAAGCTGGGATTACAGGTGTGCACTACCACGCCTGGTTCTGTTAAATTCTTATAAGCCAATCTTTTTCTTAATAGAAACTGATTTAAAAAATATATATATATATTCAATAGAAGTCTTTCTGAAATAAAACATTTTTAAATGTATTTTCCTTAAAGATGCTGTAGAGTTAAAACATCCTAGAGTGAATCCTTTTGCTATTCAAATAACGGAGTCTTAATTTACATGTTTTGCAGAGGCACTGGCTAGTGCTGCTTAGGGAAGGGCACCTGCCTTCCCACTGGAGCTGGAATCTATCCCTGGGATTCCAAGTCACCCAGGTCTCTGGGTCTCGCCGGCAAACCTTGATTTTACAATTTAAATACTAATTCACACAGAGAGAGTTCATAAAGCCCTAAGGGGGTGGGGCTGGAGATTTAGCTCAGCGGCAAAGCGCCTGCCTGGCAAGCACAAGGTCATGGGTTCAGTTCCCGGTACCGGAGAAAAACCAAAAAAAAAAAAAAAAAAAAAAAAAGCCCTAAGGGGAAGGGAGAAGTGCTAAATGCAGAAGACAGCCTCCCTGCGACTTGCAATTTTCTTTTAGGTGGTTTACATTTGTTTCCTTTTTAGAAAGACTTTAGAAATCCAAGTATATTCTCATAACATGCAAGGAATTAATTTTTATGCAAATTTAAACCTTTTCATGAAAACTTGAAGATGAAATCAATTTAAATTGAAATTTAAGATCTTAACCATTTTTTACCTGGGGTGTCCCTCCTTCAAATCAATCCCTGTGCTAAGTAATGAATGACAGGTAGTTGGTATATTTGAAAGTCTTAATTCACCTATAGCAGGAGTCTAGAATACCAGACTTTCTCGGATGAACTGATATTAAGTTATACGAGGAAAGAAAATCTAGACAAATACATTACATGTTCTGGAGTTCTCAGAAATATGTTTTTGAGACTTGCTGCTTGGGTCCCATATTAAACAGCATCACACTGCATCTGGATTTTAACAATGGACACCTAGCCAGAGGTGTCATAACAGAGATTGCTATGTGGCCAAAATTCCCGCCAGTTCTGTGATTTTAATGCCAGATCCCCAAATCTCCTGTTTTTGGTATTCTGTGTACTCCTTTGAAAAGCAGATAAGCATCATTTTAATACAATTGAAAATACTACCTAACGAACTCTATCATTACCAATTCTGGGTTGGAAATTGTGTGTAAACAGACAGAGGCGTCCCCAGCCTTTCTCTACAGTTTTTAAATTTTGATGGCTGGCAAGAGCATTCTGTGCTTTCCCTCGAAGTATTAGTCTCTTATCATCTATTCTACTTTATTCACTCAGGGACTAATTACTAACTTTTTATATGAAACAGCATTACGATAAGCTCACAGTGGGGTGCTCAGATTTTTTCCATCCTTATTGGAAAGTAAACCCTTAGGTCTTCTTGAATATATTACAGTTCAGCCCTCTCAGTCCTCACAGCATTCAGGCTCTCTCTGAAGATGCAGATTTTTATCTCTGCTGCTCTGGTCCCTGACACATGGCGCAGCCCCAAACCTTCCCGTTTCACACACTTTTCCAGAGTGGGTCCTCTGCTGGCAGGAGGGCTGGGGATAGCATGAATGGTATTGTGCCGTGAACTGGGGGAAAATCCTACATAGTTATTTACAAGAAGACATAAGGGCCGGGGCTTTTGCAAGGATGACAGTCTATAGATTGTCACAGCTTGTCCTCAGAAGGCCTTTTCCTTTGACATAGAAAAGGAGAAACGAATTTTTTGTAAGGAATTAATTTTTTAAAATTTTTTTTACAGGGCTCAACATGAATAATGTGCATAAATAATTCTGCAAGAATTTTCAGAGGTTGGACAGCAACGTGCTAGTTCTTTTACTACGAACAAAGTCCACTTAAAGAAAAGTCCGAGCCATTCAGGGTTGCAGGTGAGGGAGGAGGTTATTTTTGCTGGTGATGTTTCGGATGAGATGCTACCCCCAGTTTCCAGTAAAACATGAAACTCCAGATAGATCCTTAATAATTACATAGGTGTGAAAAAGATATGTGTGTATACTTATTAACCCAACAGCTACTCTTGCCAGTTAGAACATGTAATCGAGTGTCTTCATATACAATTTTACTAACAAGAAAATGTAATGCTTGGCAGGGGCTGCACACACACGTGTGTATGCTCACACACACACATGAAACATGTGAACTTTTTATGTGCACAGAAATAACAAACTTACAGAGCACGCTAGCATGCTTTTTTATTTCACACCGTTGTGCGTACACAATGCACGTTGCATCCACTCACTCGGGGCTCTGGCAGCTCTGAGCCAGGTGTTAAAGATACAGGAATGAACGTCTCTGTGTCATGGCTTCTCAATGTGATACAGACAAGCAGTGGGTGCCTCGGGGCCACATAGGATGGACACCTAACTCAGGACTCAGAGGACAAGAAGGGTTCCTGGGGGAGCTGACGCCCGAGGAATTTTAAAAGATGAACAGAAATGAGCCAAGCAGCATAGGGAAGAAAACAAGTCCTGGCAGATGACGGTTTCCCACACACAAAGATCCAGGGCACCCGCCCCGGGCAGGAGTGAAGGAAGAGGTAGGTCCTTGTGAGCATGTTAAGCGGAGCAACCTTGGAGGAGAAGGGGAGGTAGTGCGTCAGACAGGGATGAACCATGAGGTGGAAGATTCTGAAGGGCTCTGCGTACCGTGTTAGCTTGGATTTTGTTCTGAAAGTAATGCAGGAGTATTGTAGGGCTTTCAGGAAGAGAAGTGGGCAGCTTTCTCACTTAGAGTACTCTGCTGGAAGTGTAAATAAGGGATTGATGTGTACATTGGAAGGAAGGAAGGAGCAAGTCCATCAAGGAGGCCATTACAGGATGTGTGAAATATGGTGGCCATGAGGGAACAAAAAGGTGGACTTGAAAGGCATCAGGCATCAAGAATTGTTGGTGGTGGGTTAATAGACTAGGAAAGAGAAAGCCAATCCTGGATGGTTTCCAGGCATCCACTGAAGAAGGAAAGTGGTGGTCAACACGGAGGCACATGGGGAAATTGTAGCCTGGAGGAGTTCAGGTATGGCTACGCTGAGTTTAAGAGGCCCACGAGATGTTGGGAGACGTCCAGAGAAGGGCCGAAAATACAGGTCTGGACCTCAGCAGGGAAGCCTGGATGGTGGTCTAGATTTGGAACCCATCAGAAGATGAGTGATAGGTGAAACCTAAGCCGTCTATGAGAATGTGTGGAAAACAACAGGTCAAGGAGTAAGAGTTTGGTAGAAGGCTTCTTTTAAAGGACTTGAGAAGGCACTGCAGACATTACAAAATTAAGATTCAACGAGATTAAATGGTTTTTCCAAGATCTCTAACTTAGTAAGGCCTAGAGAATGAAGGAAAAATCTACTATTTATCTAGAGTTCTCTGGTCAATGCTTGCTCTAGCCCTTCACATTTGGACAGTATAGGAGGGAGGGCTTCTGCATCTTGCTTTTTTTTATGTGCAGGGTTTGGAATAAAGGGTCTCACTAATCAAGAAAGTCTGAAACCCTGATCTCATGGTACAACATCAAGGTCGGAGGAGAACAAGTGCAAGGAGGGACCTGGTTCCAGCCCTGTTAAGCATGGCACTCAACCCCTCTGACTCCGTGTCCCCATCTGCAAAGTAGGGGAAATTACTTGCCTATGTTTTGGAACCACTTAAAAGCAAGATGACAATAACAATGAGTAAACTTTGTAAAAATGCAAAGGTATTATATTCTCACAAGGCATAATTCTTATAACTGCACAGCTAGAATTTGGAGATTGTGTTTGCTTTTTGTACATAGCTGGATTTTCCCCACTGTGACATTTCACGGACAACACAGAACAGTGAGGTTTTCCAAAATTCAAAATTCATGGAAGGTAAAGCAAATGCAAGTGTATCTCTATCAAAAAGGATATCTGAGAAAGCACAACCATGTCTTACACTGCAGGGATGAACTACAAGGTGTAAGACCCTGAAGGGCATTGCATACCATGTTAGCCTGGATTTTGCCATTAATCAGTTAAACATCTAGTGATCTTGGAGTCCACTGCACAAGGCACACATGATATTCTTCATGACATCTGCCAATCTCATGCCCAGCACGGTGCTTGGTAAAGCAGGGCTCGGGAAATTCTACTGCATGAAGAACGTTTCCAGCTGTGGCGCCTGACCTATCAGTTTTCTGTTTGAGATACTCAATCCTCAAGAGTCAGCAGAGTTGCCAGCAGGAGGTAATGTTCCTCAGTCTCCCTCTTGAGTTCTCACCTTCATCTTGTCTCTCACTGTGAGATCAGTGACAAGTTACTACTTTGGGACTCAAGATCCTGTGGCTGTGAACAGCAAGGGTTGGACGTCGAGACCCCTATTGTCACTTGCAACCTCGTGTTCCACGAATGAAGCTTTGGGAAGACCACAGTGGATTCTTTTGGCAAACAAGTCCAGGCACTGTTCTACATGTGTTTCATGAGCCCACAGCTTGCGCTTTTACATAGCCCTCTGGATGTTCCTTCAAATCTCCATGATGAATGACCTGAATGACAAATTATTTCAAACACTGTTTTGGTAGTATGTAGCAACGATTTGACACAAGGCACCATTCAAAAATGGAAACTGAAGCATGGTATGGTGGCACACACCTGTAATCCCATACTCTGAGAGGCTGAGGCAGGAGGACTGCAAGCTCCAGCCCAACCTAGGCAACTTAATGGGACCCCATCTTAAAAACAAAAATTAATTTTAAAACAGTTGGGATGTGGATCAGTGTAAAGACCTTGGGCTCAATCCCCAGTACCACAAGAAGAAAAAAATATGGCATTCACACTCATTTATATGAAAGAAGTCTCCCTTTACAGGACCCATGCAGTTTTTGCACATGTGAAGTTTCTAATGTAACTCCTGTGCGCTATGACAGATCAGACATCTTTGCTGTGATTATAGAAAATACAACATTGAATGCAGATGGCATCGCTTCAATGCTCAGAGCAAAGCAATATTTCTTGCATTTACACACTGTACTAAATATTTTGTTTGTTTTTTGAGACAAGGTTTTGCTATGCAGTTCAGGCTGTCCTTAAACTTACTGTGTAGTCCAGGCTGGCCTTGAACTCACAAGAGATCCTCCTGACTCAGTCTCCCAGAGTGCTGGGATTATAGGAACATACCACCACACCAGCCCTACACACTTTACTAAAGCCAATACTCTATCACAACCTCACCTGAGAGAACATCTCTGCCTCACCCACTCCTGCCTAGACACATGGGTCTTTCTTGCTGGTTCTTCAATTTACTGAGCTTGTTTCTGCCTCAAGACCTTTCCACCTTGCCTCTTGCTCTGTCTGGTTCTTCCCGTGTGCGACACTCACTTCCTCACTGCGTTGTTACAGTCCTCTTTGGCAAAGAAAGCTTTGCTGACTGCACTTCCTGAAGAAGTCCTGTGTTCCTCTCAAACCACTTTCTGTGCCTTCATTACTTAAAATCTGTCTTTAAAAGTACATGTAACCTATCGAAGAAATATTTATACACTCATATTTATTGTAGTGTTACTCAAAATAGCCCGAGAGTGTCCATCAATGGAGAAAAAAAAAATCTGAGAGAGAAAGGGGAAGGGGGAGGGGAGACAGACAAAGACAGAGACATACAGATGGAGACTATTCAGCTTAAGAAGAAGAAACAAAAAGAAAAAAAGGAGGGAGGTAACAGGTGCCTGTAATCCCAAGACCCCTGGAGGTAAGACAAGAGGATCCTAAATTCAAGCCAAGCCTGGGCAATACAGTAAGACACTGTCTAAAAATTTAAAAATATAGAAAAAAGGCTGGAGATGCAGTTCAGTGTGAAGGCTCTGAGTTCATTTTGTACTACTAGATTAAAAAAAAAAGAAATAGAAACAAAGAAAAAGAGGAAAATTCTGTCACATGCTGCCTGGATGACATTATGTTACGTAAAATAAGCTAGCAACAAAAAGACAAACACTAGGATTCAACTTACATGAGTAGCTGGAGCTGTCGAACTCATAGACACAGAAAGTAGAATGGTCGCTGGAACTAGTGACTAACAAAGCCTTAGTTTTGCAATATGAAAAGTGATTTGGAGATTGGCTGTGTAACAGTGCAATGACATTCTCTCACTAAGTTGCTACACTGCCCAGGATGGGCTCAGACTCCCAGAGTGCTGGAATTACAGGTGTGCAGTCCTGTGCCCGGTTACATGGTAGAGTTTTAAATGAATGTTACTAAGTGAAAAAAGCCAGTTTAAAAATGCTGCCTGCCAGGCACGGGGCACAGGCCTGTGATCCCAGCACTCGAGGCCAGTCTGGGATACATAGTGAATTCAAGGCCAGTGTAGACTACACAGCAAGATCTTGTCTCAATGACCCCTGGAAAGCCACCTACTGTATGAGTCTATCTATATGAAATTCTGGAAAAGAAGACAAAGCTATGGAGACAGTAAAAAGATCCACGGTTGCTAGGTTAGGGGTGAGAAGAATGACTTGGTTGTGCACAGGGCATTTCCAGGACACAGAAGTTACTCTGTATGACACTGTCACGACGGATCCACATCATTATACATTTGTCCAAACTCACAGAACGCTCAACACCGGGCTTGACCCCCAATGTGAACTGAGAACTATGGGTTTAACCCATGTGCCAATGTAGTTTCATCAGTGGTAACATCCAGTGTGTGGTGTCGTTAATAGTGGTGGTGGTGTGTGGTGTGTGTGTGTGTGTGGGGAGGGTGTGTGTACATACTGAAAGTCAATACCTTCTGCTTAATTTTGCTATAAACCCAAAGTGCTCTACAAATACAACTGAAAAACAAACAAAAAATAAGATTACCACATAATAAAATTTAAACTCTACAGAAAAATGGTTAAGACGATGCACGTTATGTATATTTTAGCACAATTAAACACTGAGAGCTGGGACTATGGCTCGGTGGTAGAGGGCTTGCCTAGCATATACAAAGAGTGATAAAAAATACAGTGGGTGTTTAGAACTTTTTAGAAATTAAAGACACATTGCCATCAATCCCCCTCAAAATACTCTCCTCCTCTTTGACTGCTAAACCTGTTATTCTTGCCACTTTCTGAGACTCCCCTCCTGTGTTTAATTGCTCTGTCATGGCTGCCTTGATGTCCTCAGTTGATTCAAATTATCTTTCATGGTCACTTTGACTTTGGGGAAGAGCCGGAAGTTGCACAGTGCCACCGCTGGTGAGTAAGGTGGATGGGGACAATGCAGTGAGCCTGCCTTTCTGTGGGATGCCGCTCAGCAGTGACATTCACTGTATTTTTTTTATCACACCTGTAGACACTCACAAAACAGGACTTCCAGAACTGCTTCAGGAAGTAGCAAGGACAATGGGCTAAGTATGTTCAAAGCAAGGGGGAATGTTTTGAGGGGGACTAAGGGTAATACGTCCTTTACTGAAATAATTTTTTAAAAATTAAACATTCACCTAATATTTCAGTCACACCTTGTATGAGAACCGGGATTTGATCTCCAGTTTTACAAAACATTTTAAAATGTAGTGTACATGTAAGTTTTAAAACACAACACAGTGATCATTTGTGAATCTACTGCTCACTGGACAAGGTAGAAAATTACCAGGCCCTCAGGCTGCCTGTGTGTTCCTCCCACAAATGAATCCCTGATGCCCTAGAGATGATGAAGAGTCAGAATTCAGTATTTATTTTGTTCTGTCCTTAAACTAAACATTCTTAATATTGCTTTTTTTCCTCCATACTGGGAATCGAACTCAGGACCTTGCGCTTGCCAGGCAGGGGCCGTGGCACTGAGCTATAGCTCCAGCCCAGTATTGCTTTTTTTTTGGTCTTTTTGAGACGGGGTCTCACTATGCAGTTCAGGCTGGCCCTGAGCTCACTTTGTAGCCCAGGCTGGTCTTGAACTCACAAGGATCCTCAGCCTCCCGAGTGCTGGGATTACAGGTGTGTGCCACCATGCCCAGCCCCAATATTGCTTTTTGACTGGCCTTAGATTATATAGGTGTTTGTCAAACTTAAAATTGCCCGTCACCCCCACTAGATTGGAAACTCTAAAGGCAGAGACTTTGTCTCATTTGCTGCTTTGGCCCTAGCACCTGGCCAGGGCTCCACAAACAGAAGATCCTAAATAAATAGGTCAATCAACTTCTCAGTTAAATATTCTATTTTCTCTTTCCATTTTTTTAAATTTTTGCTTTCAACATGCTACCATTCTTCCATATCAAATTCATGGCAGGTTTTATTTTGGTTTCACGTAGAATTGTTTTAGAATAGCAGGCAAAAAGCACAAACTCAATTATGTATTGTGTTTTCTTGGGAAACCGATTCGAACAAGAATTTTGGCCGGGCCCTTTGACGGCAGCACCGAGCTTGCCTGTTTTGCATGAATCCCTGGGACTTGTCTATGTGCAGAATATTCTGCTATCTGCCTTCTCAACACCTTCCCCAGTGCACTTAACAAATGACCTTGTGACATACAGTTGCTGACTGGACGTTACTCTGATGGCACGAGAGCGTCTCAGATATGCAAGGTCTGAACCCTCGAGCTATCTCTCCAGTTTCCCAAATCTGCTCCTTCTGTTTATCCTGTACCACTGATTGGACCATTGTACATCCAAATCACCCACTACCTAGCTAGCAGCTCAAGCCACAGACCTGAAGTCATTGACAACTCCCCTCTTCGCCTTCAGTCCAATCATCAGGAAGTCCCTCAGAATCTGTTCTCTAATTGGGTCTTGAATCTGCCCTTCTACCCTATCACCACCACCACAACTTGCTTTCACTGCTTCAGCAATTTCTTCCTTGGTGTTCACTCTTTCAGTGTGGCCCCTCCAACCCACTGCCGTCTCTGCAGCTAGGGTGGTATCTTTAAATGTGAATCTGACTGTGTGCTCCAGTGGCCTCTGCTTAAAATGCTCCAATGGCTCTGTAGTGCTCTTGGGTTATGGATTACAGGCATTCACCTGGCATTTACCTCTCTGATCTTAGCTCACTACACTCATCTGTTTCTTGCAGTTCTCCGTGCACGGCCCAGTGCCGGTTCCCTCTGTCTCCTCCTAGCCTGTATTTTGGAAGCACCACATCCTCTTCAAAGCCTTTGCACAGACACCGTTACCTTGAGGAGCCTCCCCAACCCCCCCTCGGCTGTGTTTCTGTGGTACATTCCTCTTGCTCAGCACAACGGGGTCACTTGGCAGGTTTTGTTTTGTTTTTAATTTTTATTTTACTAGCGTACATTTGCAGTACATAGTGCTGACATTCATAGTGGGGACTTGGCACACATATGTAACACATCTTAAATTCTTTTTTATCCCTTTTTCCTCCACTACATCCACCTTCCCTCTATCTATTGGTCCCCTCCCCTTTGGCAAAAGATCAATCTCCCTGTTTCCTATTACTTTTTTATTCTGCTCTCTATATTGTGGGCTTCTCATATAAGAGAAATCATATGCCATTTAAGATGCTGCGTCTGACTTATTTCACTTCACATTTTGATACCATCCCTTTTCCCACAAATGTCTCAAGTTAATCCATCTTTATGGCAGAATAGTACTCCACTGTGTATAAACAAATTTTCTTTACCCACCTATCTACTGAGGGCATATAGGCCCCTTACAAGATTTAGCTATTATTATGACTTGTGCTGCTATGAACATGGGTACACATGTATCACTGGAATAGTTTTTTACTTCTTTTGGGAAGATAGCTAGAAGGGGAAATATCTGGGTCAAATGGATTTCTATTTTTACAACTGGAGGAAGCTCCATATTGACTGTACTAGTTTGTGTTTCCAACAATGATGTAGAAGGACTCCTTTTCCCTGTAGCCTCACCAGCACCTGTTATTATTTGATTTCTTGATGACAGCTATTCTTTCTCGAGTAAGATGGAATCTTAATTTGCATTGTTCTAATGTTGAACATTTCCTCACAATTTTTATTTGGCATTTGTACTTACTTCTTCTGAGAAGTGTCTATTCATTTCATTCACTCATTTTTTTTTGATTGGGTCATTCATGGGGGAGGGAGGTCTAATTTTTTATGAGTTCTTTATAGAGTCTAGATAGTAGCCCTCTGTCTGAGGTGTAGCCGGCAAGCTTTTTTTCCCATTCTGTAGGTTGTCTCTTCACTCTGTTGACTGCTTTCTTTGTTGTGTAGAAGCTTTTAAATTTGATATGATCTCATTTGTTGATTCTTGGTACTATTTCTTGTGCCACTGGGGCTCTGTTTAGACAGTCTCTTTGCCTACACCTATGTCTTCAAGGGTTGTACCTATTTTATCTTCCAGCAGATTATTTCTGATTTAACATCTCTATCTTTCATCTATTTTGGTTTTATTTTAGTTTATGATGAGACAGATGGGTCTAGAGTCCATCTCCTGCATGTGGCTAGCCAATTTTCCCAGCACCACTTAGTAAAGAGGCTCTCTGTCACGGTTTGTGTCTGGATGTCCCCCCAAAGCCTCATGCAGTCATGAGGTGGGCTTCTAGAGTTAATGGTTGATTCATGGGTGTGAGATACACCCACCCTGGGACAGGCAGTTTGCATACAATGTAAGGGAGGGGGAAAGAGGCTTCCTTGCTGCTCCTCCCTTTTGCTCTTGTTGCTTTTGCTGTTTCTGCCACCGTGAACTGTAGCCCTCTGCCGTGTGCCACTCTGCCTTGGAGCCTACTGAGTATGGACTGAAACCTGCACAAACTGTGAGCTAAATAAACCTTTCCTTCCTTAATTTTGGGTGTCAGGTATTTTGTCTCAGCAATGAGAGAGAAGTAACCAAGACACTCTTTCCTCCAGTGTGTTTTTTTGACTCCTCAGTCAATGATCAGACAGCCAAATGTGCCCCAAGTTGTTCCTGCATCCTCTGTTCTGCTCCGTGAATCTACATGTCTATTCTTGCACTGGTGCCATGCTGTTTTTATCACTATTTCTTTGTAATAAAACTTGAAATCTGGGACTGTAATGCCTCCTGTTTTTGGTTCTTGTTAACCAGGACTGCTTTTGCTCTTTGGGATTTCTTCTGGCTTTATATGAATTTTATGGTTATTTTCTCTAGTTCTGTGAGGAATATTATTGGTATTTTGATTGGGAATGCATGAAATCTGTGTATCAGTTTTGAAGTATAGTCATTTTCACAATATTATTTCTGCCCATTGAGGAACAGAAGGTATTTTCCCTTTTTCTGATGTCCTCTTTCATCTTTTCAAACTACTGCAGATTTCACTGTAGTGGTCTTTCACTTTCTTGGCTAGCTTAACTTCTAAGTATTTAAGTCTTCTTGATGCTATTGAGAATGGTATGCTTTTCCTGATTTCTTTCTCAGTGAGTTAATTATTGGTGTACAGGAAAGCTATTGATTTTTATCCTGCTACATTACTGGTCTTGGTTATTTGTAGGAGTCTTCTGGTGGAGTTTATTTATGGTCTTCTGAGAACAATGACAATTTGACTTGTTCCTTTCCTATCCATATCCCTTTTATTTCTTTCTCTTGCACAATTGCTCTGGCTAATGCGTCAAGCACTGTACTAAATAGGAGTGGTGATAACAGATCTTTGTCTTGTTCTTGATTTTAGAGGGAAAGTTTTCAAATTTCTGCCATGTAGTAAGATTTTGGCAGCAGGTTTTACGTAAATGGCTTTTATCAGATTGAGACAAGGTCCTTCTATACTTACTTTCTTCAGAGTGCTAGGATTACAGGTGTGTGCCACCACACCCAGCTTGGCTCAGCTTTTGCAATTGATCTATATCTAGGAAATCTATCTATTTCTGGATTCTTCAATTTATTAGGCCACAGGTTTTCAAAGTAGTCACTTATAATCTGGATTTTGGAGGTGTCTATTGTTACTTTTGCCTTTTTCATTCCTAATTGTATTGATTTGTGTCTTTTCTCCCTTTTTTTGCAAGATTGGCAAAAGTTTTCACTGTTCATTCTTTTGAAGAACCATCTCTTCAAGTCATTCTTTGTATTTTTTGTCACAATCGTATTAATATCTGCTCTGGTATTTAAAATTTCCTTCCCTGTACTAAGTCTAGGTTGTTCTTGGATATTCAGGACCTCAAGGTACATCATTAAGTTATTTACGCTTGCTCTGTTTGTCTAATGTGGACATTCACAACTGCAAACTTCCCTCAGATGAAGGATCTCAGTGTGTCTCATTCATTCTCATTTATTGAACTGGTATTAATGTTAGACTCTAGGAGCTAATTTCTTTCTTGATTTCTTCTGTGACTCATTGATTATTGATTATATTAATTTCCATGTGTTTGTATTACTTCTGTGGATTCTTCTGCCAATGATTTCTAGTTTCATTGCACAATGATATGATAATATGAATGGGCTAGTTTCAATTCTTTTGCATACTTATGCATACTTTCTGGACTAGTATGTGGTCTATTTTTTTGAGAAAGTTCCCTGTGCTGCTGAGAAGAATTTGCATTCTGTTGTTAGGTGGAACACTCTATAAATATCTAGTAAATCCATTTGTTCTAAGGTTTGTTACAATTCTTAATATTTTTTGTTCATTTTTTGTCTAGTTGATCTATTTTTGACAGTGAGTTATTGATGTCCCCCACTATGACTGTAAATTGATGTTTAGCCGATCTTTTACGTCCAGTAGTGTTTGTTTCATGTGGTTGTGTGTGTCAATGTTTGGTGCATATATATTTATATAATTGTTGCCTATTTCTGTTGAATTGTTCCCTTTACCAATATGTAATAATCTTCTTTGCCTCTTCTGATCAGTTTTTGCATGAAGTCCAGATTGTCTGAGAATATGATAATTGCTCTTGCTTGTTTTCAGGTTCCCATTGCATGGAATAGTTTTCCATCCTTTGAGTTTGTCTATAAATTTCTTTTTTGATTAAATGTGTTTCTTACACACAGCATACTGTTGATTCTCTCAATCTGTGTCTTTCAATTGGGGAATTGAGACCATTCACATTGACAATCACTACTGAAAGATATTGACTGATTTCTGTCATTGCATTATTTTTTATTGTTCATTCTACCTTTTTGGCCCTTCTGCATAACTGGTCACCCTGCTTGATGTATTCATTCTATTAGAATTTTTTTTGGCATTGTGGACTTCACTGTCTATAGAATATCCTTGAGAATTTTTTGTAATACACGTTTGACAGTCATGAATTTTTTAAGGTGTCCTTTGTCATGGAAAAGTATCTTACTTCTTTTATCAATTTTGAGAACTAATTTTGGAGGATGTATCAGTCTGGGTTGGAAGGAAGGTGCTTTCTTTTAGTGCCTGACACTTCACTCCAAAGCCCTCCTGTCCTTTAAGGTTTGTGTTGAAAAGTCTGCTTCAATTCTAATGGATTTGTTTTTTGTTTTTTTTTTTTTTTTTGTACAGGGAATCGAACCCACAACCTTGTGCTTGCCAGGCAGGCGCTTGTGCCACTGAGTTATATCCCCAGCTGGGTTTGCTTTTAAGTTATTTGTTGCTTTTCTCTAACAGCTTTTAAGATTCTGTCCCTGTGCTTGACTTCTGGGATTTTGACAATGTTTTGTGGAGAAGTTCTTTTCTGATCATGGCTATGTGGAATTCTACACAACTCAAATATCTGTATGTTAAATTCTTTCCAATGCCTGGACTCTTCTCTGCCATTATTTCTGTAAATAGGTATCTATG
This sequence comes from Chinchilla lanigera, assembly GCF_000276665.1. NCBI lineage: Eukaryota > Metazoa > Chordata > Mammalia > Rodentia > Chinchillidae > Chinchilla > Chinchilla lanigera. The sequence goes on along the minus strand of NW_004955406.1, from coordinate 36,395,601 downwards.
CCAGTCATGTGCTTGTCTACTGCTTTTTCACTAATTCCAAAATTAATCTTAGATTGATCTTCTTTGTGCCATCTAGCAACTGTTGGACTCATTTTTCATGTTCTCTTTTTACTGTTAAAGTAACCCTGAATATATGGTTACCTGTGTCAGCCCTATCTTTTAGCTCTTACCCTCTCCTCACACTGGTCACTTCTGCAGCCCATACTTTCAAAAATACAGCTTTTTTATATTCTGGACTTATCTTTGGTATCTCTTTATGGACTCCAATTCTTTGCTAAACTGGTCATTTTATGTTTTGTATAATTTTGTTTAGTTTAGCTAGCTTTTTATTCGTGTCTTTGGTAAACTATCTGATCGTTTTGTTTACTTGTATGTCTACTTATATCTTCTGTGAGCTTGCTGAGCACCTACTGACCTGGTTTTATTATCTCCTGTTTTATTATTTCAAACAATTCACCTATATGATTTCTTCCCCATTGATGCCCCCTATGGATCAGCTTTGGTAACACTGAAAGTTTTTTGTTGTTTTTTTTTTTCTTTCCTGTACCAGAAATCAAACTCATGACCTTATGCTTGCCAGGCAGGCGCTTTGTCACTGAGCTAAATCCCCAGCCCCTAACACTGGAAGTTTTTTGAGGCATTTTGTGGCCTGTCTTCTCATTTTCATCTTTCTTCCTTCCTTCTCATTCTCATCTTTCTTCCTTCTTCCCTTCCTTCCTTATGGGTGAATTATAATGCAGAGACCTTATTGTAGTATGAAGATCTCTTTTCAGTGATGCACTCTGGGCATAGCTAAATATAGGCCTGTGCCTCATCAAAGATCCAACCACCTCTGTTAATCTAGGAGGAGAGGATGCATTGTAATTGACCCACACCCAGTGCTCCAGAAACGGACCACAGTATTGTTAATGACACAAAGACAACACAGATATTGTCATACAGAGAAACAACAATGCCACTATGGTGATAGCGATAAAACCAGCAACAATAGAGTCAAAGGCAAACTGGATATTGACATACCATAAGAACCAATAATGTACCACTCTTTAACCATAGAAAAGAGGTCTATAATTATAGTATAAGTACAGACAAACCGTACATTTGTATATATAAACATCTACTAAATGCAACAACTATACTTTCACTAATAGTAGAAAAGAATTCAACAGTAACACATACAGTTAACTAAGTGAAGATTAATAAAGCTTAACAATTACATTAGTAAAGATAGACTGGGTGGGGAACAGGAGAAAGTAATAAATTATGCAGAATGAAGAGAATGAGGAGAGAACAGTGAGATAAAGAATCTTGTTAAGGAGTAAAAGGATATTAATAAAATTAAGTAAAAGTAACAGAAGGCAACAAACAAGAAAAAAACAAGAGAAAAATAAAGAACAAAGGAAAACTAAAAAGAAAAAAGACCTCAAAGTCCAAAGGGGAAAAGAAAATACAAAACAATTCCTCTGTGTTTTTGAATGAGTAGTTTCCTTCCAGGGTCTACAGTCTTGGAATCTAGATGTCGAGGAGGGACAGTCACTGTTAAGATCTATTTTGTTTGTTTCCACACTCATGCTTTTGTGTGTAAGTGTGGAATCTTGCCCTGCCTTTCCTGCTTGGTGGGGTCTGTCAATGGTGTCCAGCCTACAGCTATAATCACTCAGGCAGCTCCCACTTTCAATGTATCTCTCTGCACCCAAAGTCAAAGTTTTTTCTGCCTACCTTTATGGCCAGTAAGTTTTTGAGGTACCCTCCTGATCCAGAGACCCCCTCCATCCATATATCCCAGACTGTGGCAACTGGTCCATCTGAGCTGTATTCTTGCTTACACTGGTTGATGGAAAAACAAAGAGACCACTGAATTCTGTGATGATGTAAGCAGTGAGGAGCATGGGTCAAACAGCCTGCTGGACTGGATACCAGCACTTTCAGAACCAGCCCCTTTGGAAGCCATACACGCCCTGCCTGGCTTCTCACCATGATGGGCAGGCACCCCTGCAACTTCTCAGGGGTCTACATGGAGGCAACACCCTTTCTACCACTTTCTCCCAAGATCATCTCCCACCCAGTCACTGTGGTAGAGCTCTATCAGAAACCCTGAAGTATAGCTGTTCTGCAGTTGCTCTACAGCCCAGTACCAAGCAGTTCACCTCTTCCCAAAGTAGTTCCTGACTAAACGCTGTCAAACATGGTAGGCCCTGCAGTGGACTTCCTCTCCAACTCTAGCCTGCCTTGTGGCAAGTGTTACTTTGAGAGTAAAACACCACACTGTTTTTTCAGTTTATAATAGCTGTAGTCTTATCTTGGGACTAACACTGTCAGTCTGGTCCATTGTCTCTCCCTGGAGCTGTTGTCCCTCTCCAGGCTTATCCAGCATCAGTGGACACAGCTGGATGAGGCTCTCGGACTACCTCTTTCCTTTCTCTGCACTGTGACCTATCTCTCCATCTTCTCCACAGATTCCAGTGCTTCCATCAGCTCCCTCCCAGTTCCTGGAGACCCACCTTTTCCTTCTCTTCACCAAGCTGTCTTCCAAGGGTATCACCTCCATGTCCCTGAAAGGCTGCACTACTCTGCCATGTTGGTTGTTCTACTTGGCTTAACTGTGAGGGTGACGCTATGTCTGCCCTACTCACTGCTGCCCTCCCCAAGCCAAGCTTGGTGCCTGGACAAAATGGGAAGCCTTTTCATATTGTCAGAAAAAATAACGTGTTTCCATATTTATTTCATACACCAGCTTTACCTCTTTCTGATGTTGAGAAGATCCTCCAAATACTCCCAGTCTCATCTTTCTCATCAACATTTTCCTTGATCTTTCCCAGTCTCTGGTGTCTGCTATCTGCCTCCCCTGCTGGACTGCATTCTCCCAGAAGGCAGAGGGCTCTGTCTGAGGTTTTTTATTTCCCACACAACACAGAGGAGCACCCACATATATAAGATACCAGATGCTGGTGTTACAGAACTTGCTAATTTGTATTAAGCTCCCACGAATATAAAGTATATACAAATTAATTGACAAAAGTACATCAGGAGCTACACATAGTGGCTCATATCTATGGGAAGCTGAGTCAAGAGATCAAAAGTTCAAGCCCAGTCTAGGCAACTTACTGATTTAACAAGACATTGCCTCAAAATTAAGAATAAAAAAAAGGGGACAGTGGCAGTGCTGGGGTACAGATCAGTGTGAAGGCCCTGGGTTCAACCCCCAGAACCACTCAAAATACGATACACTGGGCACTTTCTGTATGCCAGGTGTCTCACACTTTTAACCAGTATTTAAGTTTACCTTGTTAAATTTAAAGTAATTTTCAAATATAATAATAGAACCCAACTGCTATAAATATCTCAGGAAAAGTGTAATTTGATCCAAACTTGTAAGAACTGAATTCAATGAATAAAAGGAAACGCGTTTTATTTGTTTGGTGTTATGAAGGACTAATCTAAATATTTTTCCAGAAAACCTACTTTGATGCCGTGTTCGGGTTCATCACATCACTGATAGGGCATTTCCTTTTTGACATCTGCGCTCACATTTGCAGATTGTTTTCCAGAATTCTTAGGGATACAAATGGCACATTACAGGGGTTTTAAGGCCACAAAACAGATGAGATCTTGAATCAACCTCTACAGAACTGGTGCAAGTGAAAACTACATTAACAGGCATGGAATATAAGAGAAAAACAAAGTCTCTGGTTCAGAATCAATCAAATACTCTGAGGCAGGAAACAGAATTTACAGGACCACGGGATTCCACATTTTCCTGGTTGCCGCCAAACTTCAAATACACTTGTGTGCATAGTAAGGCAAACACACTCGGTGTTTGATAAAATGAGTAGCACACAGCACTTTAAGCATGAGCCTCAGAACTGCAGCTGTCTAAAGGTCCTGGGATACGCAGTCCTCGTTCTTTTAGAAAGGTCATCTGTCCCCGCAGAGTAGCAAACAGCCACATTCATAAAAAGGAGCCCCCCAGTCGGAGAAAATCTCCCTCCATTCTTGGAATCCTGTGCTGAAACAGTTTTCAAGCTATACGTTTCCATTTGGTTTCCATTCAGGAACTTTTGCGGTTTTTTGCAAAGTTTTCTTATTTTCCTAGAATAAGATATGAGGTCGGGTTTGTTCAGGTGGCGAGGCAAGACTATGAATAAACCAACGTTATCATATGAAAGAGAATTAAACAGGCAGATCCAAGTGGGGATATATTAAGCCAAATTTAAGCTCCAGTTGTTGGGTTTAGCCAGTACTGGATGCCTGGTTTGCCTCGGGATAAATTCAGCTTTCCAACTAATCGAATGAGGAAAACTGCCTCAGGTATGATAAAATTTACAAGAGAGCACTGTCGAACAGTTCTTGTTAAAAAAAAATATTAGCTTAAAGGCATTCTTATCGTCTTTGGGATGAAGATCGTATTTGCATTTAATTATTTGATTTCAAACTTTTATGAACTTGGATCAAATATTAGCTCAGCCAATTAAAATATTATTTTGTGCGCATGTGGCTAAGAGCCCAATTCAGCTCAACTTTCCCAGCTTTGGTAGTGCTCAACAAACACTATTGATTTTCTGTGAGATTATTTCTAAGAGAGGGAAAAGGTAACGTTTGAGACTACAACGTACTGTACATTAGCAGACGAGGTGTTACTTTTAGAATAGTTGACTTGAGACATTTTTCTATATTACAGCAAATCTAGAAGACAAAAGACGAGTCTTTTAGGTATTTCTGCCTACACAATCAATACTCCTTCATAATTCAGTATTTTACAGAAATCCTTTCCTTTTAAACTCATGTTATTCCCCAGGCCATGGTGCAATTCCAATCGCCAGAAGCAGCTTCCTGTTCCTTGGCTTTGTTCCTTCCCGAAGGCTGCTGAGAGCCCGTGCCCTCTGTCCTCTGGGTCTCAGATGATAGCACATGGACAAGGAGGAGGATGTTGGGGAAGAGAAGCTTCCATGAGACTAAACAACAGCGAGATACTCTTTTTAAAAAATCTCAAAATGGCAATGTCGAATAAAGGTAGTCAAGGCTCTCTACAAAATAATGAATGTGGTTTTGTAGCACTTGTATGACTCCCGCCACAGTGCAAGAAGCTTCCTAACATGCATTCTTGGATCTAACCTACAGATGGTAGGACCACGTGGCAGGCACAGGTGTGGACTCTGCTGTCCTCTATGTTCCCACCTGGCCTCCCTCGCCTGGGTGGTGTGAGCTGGTGCGGGCCAGGGGCATCTCTGCAACCCCTGGGTTTCCTGTTTCCTGGGGAACAGACGGGGCTTAGAGGTAAAGAGGTGAAACGGTGGGGAAGTGCTGCCTGTCTCAGCCTAAGTTCAACAGAATCCAGATACCAAGACTTCTGCAAGGCTACTTTACAAAATGTGGGCTTATTTTGAATTATAATTTCCATTCTATGAATTTTTATCAAGGTCTTCATCTATTCTATTTCATACTTTCCAACACTTCTGGCAAGTCTGGTATTATCCTAAGAGGCATGTGATGAATGTATGTGAGCATTACAAGCAGAACTAGAAAGCTGCTATCTGGTGCTTTCTATCCTTTAAATGTGCTTGTTAAGTACACTGCATTTACATTTGTATTATTTTACATGACTATGTTTACCTTAATCCCTGCGTTAACTACATTTCTTTCCTTTTTTCTTTCTTTATTGTCTTTTTGACTCTGGGTTTCACTATGCCAGTCAGGCTGGTCTTGAACTCACTTTGTAGCCCAGGCTGGCCTCGAACTCCCAGTGATCCTCCTGCCTCAGCCTCCTGAGTGCTGGGATTATAGATGTGCACCATCACATCTGGCCTCCTTTAAAGAAAGCATTGTGCTGAGGTCACTGAAATTGTATTCCTTTAATTACATATAGATTCAGCTTTTTGTTGCCAACTTGAGATGTTTTAAATTAGCGAAGTTTGTGGTACTTGGTATATTCTGTTTCTGTTTATTCTAAAAAATAATACAAGACAATCAGTAAAATCCTTGCAGCTTTAAGCCCATATGAGAACTGTTATTACATACATGGATTCCACATATCTGAGGTTTTATTAGTTTATAGAGTTAAAATAAAGCTGCCCTTTAAGAGCTAGATATACTTGTTGCTTACTATTACATCATTTCCCTTAGCTTATTAAAATTCTGCTCAGTAAGAGCAGAGGTTGAAATGCAGGGTAAAAAAATCATTCCGCAAACCAATACTTATTCTGAATTATTTGACTTGAAAAAGAAAATAGAGGGGGAGGGAAAGAATGAGGGGGGGGGTCTTTGGGGTGGGGAATTTAAGAGGAAAGGAGACTGGCTATCTCACAAGATCATTAAAGTCAAATACTTACCCAGTTTTTGGACAAAACTTAAATTATTAATTCATTCAGTTGCTCATGGATTTGTATTTGTACATGAAAGACAGAAAATCCATATTACCAATCTGTTTTGTATTTGTGTAACCACGTGGCAGAGAAAATAACAGGAAAGATTAGCCTGAGAACTGTAGGTGCTTGTATTTGAAAGAAAAGTATCCTCTGAGAGTGTACATGCATGATGGTGGGTATTACTAATACTGAGATAAGAGAATACTTTATAACTGCCTATATTGGTTTTGAAAATACTATGCTCATTTCAAAGCCCTGTGTAAGAAAGAAATTAAGAATGTGTGATCACCAGATATCATTAATGTAAGTGTAGGAAAATGCTTACACTTGTACAGTTTTATTATACTCAACTCTTGAATATTTGGAAGAATTACTGTTACTTTTGTCTTCACAGCTCAAAAGAAAGATAAAGAGCAGCCAGGTGTGGTGGTGCTCACCTGTAATCCCAGCTACTCAGGAAGCTGAGGCAGCAGGATTGCCAATTCAAAGCCGGCTTCAGTCACATAGTGAGACTCTGTCTCAACGTTTTTTGAAAGGGCTGGGGATGTAGCTCATTGACAGAGCACCCTGGGTTCAGTTTCTAGTCCTAACAAGTAGAAGGAAGGAAGGAAGGAAGGCAGGAAGGCAGGAAGGCAGGAAGGAAGGAAGGCAGGAAGGCAGGAAGGCAGGAAGGAAGGAAGGAAGGAGGAGAGGGAGGGAGGGAAGGTGGGTGGAAGGAAGGAAGGAAGGAAGAAAGGAAGGAAGGAAGGAAGGAAGGAAGGAAGGAAGGAAGGAGGGAGGGAGGGAGGGAGGAAGGAAGGAAGGAAGAATAGGAGAATAGGAAAACCTGTGACACTACACAGGCCACAAGATCCTTGATCTAAGAAGCTACTCTCAGTCTCACTTCCCTCCTCTGCTCATGAAATACCATTAGTTAATTTCATCATCCTGCAGCAACAACTTTATTGAACAGGAAATATCACCACCCTGTAGTCTAACCCAGGTGTTAGCAGCTCCCAGAATGCAGCTGCTTAGGACACCAGGAACAGGTTCAATAATCTGAATGCTCTGATCTCTTCACTGTGCACAGGAAGGCCACAGGTCCGTGGATGAACCTCAGCAAGCTGCTTCTTGGGAATTCAGACCTAACTGGTCAGGCTATAGGACAAATCACTCATCAGAAGGTGACTCAGCAGCTGTGCCCATGTTAGGGTCTAGGGCAGCAGGAGACCACTCAAGGGTCTCCAGCTTGCAGATTGCAAGATGAGCAAAGTGCTCGGCTCAGTGAAGAACAGGATTTAAACAGCTGTTCAGCACTGATCCACAGCCTCTGCTAACAGAGAAAACTGGGCGTAGCTTTTCTAACACAGGGAGATGTGTACAGACAGCACGCTGGTGGCCGACCTGGCAGCGGGGAAAGTCAATAAAGACTTCAGATCGTCTCACATCTGTACAGGTCAGCTGGGGTGGCGTTATTCCTTGGCTGTAAAGAAACCCAGTGCCTTCCATATTCCACATTTTAAACACTTCTTTAAGGCAGTAAACAGAGCTTTTAAAAATGATTCTTGAGATACTTGACTGTCTTTCTCCAAGTCTCAGTGGTATGATTATTAAGTGAAAGCTCTATCTTTTGAGCTTTGTTTTAAACTACTGAAACATCATTCAGATACAGAAAAGTTTTAGGAAAGTGCATAGATCTCAGATTGAATGAGGTAAACTGAGCAAATGTTTATCTTTACCAACACTTTCAAAGCAAATTCCCGATCATCCAACTGATATCTAACCAAGAACAATTCCTATTTCTCACACTGAGAAGTCATGACAGACAAAACAATTTTGTTATATGGAAGTATATATTATCTAGCAATAGCTGTCTAAGTAAGCACTTTGAATTTGTAAAAGACATAAAAGTTTGGTTATTATTGATGGTTTACTAATATCAATAAACATTTCATTGCTGTCTCATTTAATACTTGAGAAAACTCACTGGGGTTGATAATATTAATGTTATTTTATTTTTGTCATTTCTACATTGTTTGGTGACAGAACTCAGACCAGAAGCCAGGTGCACTAGATTCTACAGTCCCACTTTCTGTCTTTTTCTATATTCTGCACTTTGGTATCAGGAGACTAACTTTGTGGTGGGGGTGGACATGAGGGAGGTAACTCACAAGATGCACATCCTTCTAACCTCCTGAAGCTCAGGGGACACATGAATCACATGACACCAGCTGGGTACTGTGTGCGAATCAAACCTCCTCTTGACCACTTGTCCATCCCTGTCACTGATGATATCCTTCCTAAATGCTATGCTGAAACTAATCTCTTAATGACCTGCTTATCTACCTTCAGGTGGTAGGCAGTAGGGGAAGGGGAGAAAGAAGGAGCCCTTCTGGTTCCTCAGGGTCACCCTATTGCTTTGCAGGGACATTTGAAGGTCAATGATGGCCACTAGCCACTGAGCCAGCACAGGGCACAGACGCTCTCTCAGGCTGTAAAGCTTTGCCAGTTGCTAAGCTAGAGACAGTGAAGAGTAGGTGGGTGCGTGGTACAGAGATGTCCCTTTCTCATGTGTCAGGTATGAGCACAGCTCCCAGCAAGCGAGAGGTGCAGCACAGGAAATAGCACCGGCTGCCCAGTGGGCCATGGGACTCCACACGCGTGTGCTTGGTCATGCTAGCTCCACGTGGCTTCAGGACTACTGAGATGCATCTGAAAGGGCTGGGCACGAAGCTAGAGCAGAGAGGGCACCTAGGGACAGAACAGTGCTCCTGGAAATAGTTCAGCCAAAGTCTATCTGTGAGACATATTACAGACCCTAAATTATAATTTACATAAGCAATACACCAATTTAAGAATTTACAGAATTATATTATGCCAGAATAATATTTATAGATTACAGAATATTTATGCCAGTGAAATTCAGATTCATTTTTTCATATATGAACATTTTATTTGCTTAATTAGGAAGAAAATTCAAATCTTACATGATTAGGGAATAAAATATAATCCCAGTCATCATTGCTTTAGTGTATGCCTCTTTGCTAAATTACCTTTGTTTCTTTCCCTCTTTCTTTGCTTTTTCTCTCTAGGTATTTGCTCATCCATTTCTGCCTTGCTCTTAATACATCCTCTTGATTTCTGCTTAAAATGCATTCTGTCATGTATCTATTTTTAAAACCTACTGAACACTTACTACACGTGTGACCAAAAGCCTCTCTGGCAGGGGGCCACATGAGTTATGGCAAATTCGCTGTCGTTCTGGATTTCCCCCGTCAGCTTGACCCTACAGGGCGTGCAACAGCTGGCCTGGAAAGCCCCTACTGCACACAGTATCCTGCTCTGCATTTTCCTGTTGCCGTCTGTACTTTCTCACTTTGATGCCCTGGAGCAGCATGAAGACTCAGAGCAGACGTGCTCCTGAGTGGCTCAGCAGAGGCACTGGATTAATTGGTGGTGTGATTCGGTATGCCATGGATGGATCTCTCTCTTCCTCCCTCTTTTTCTCTCTCTCCTTCCAGCGCTGGGGATTGAATGCAGGACCCTATACATGCTAGACAAGCGCTTTACCACAGTCAGATCTCCCCAGTGCCCAGATTTATTTATTTTTATTTATTTATTAATTAATCTTTTTTTTTTTTTTTTTTTTGAGACAGGGTCTTGCTATGTAGCTCAGGCTGGCCTTGAGCTCACTATGTAGTCCAGACTGCCTTGAACTCATGACAAAATTCCTGCCTCAGCCTCTTGACTGTAGGATTACAGGTGTGTGCCACCATGCCTAGCCATTTCTTTTTAACTATGTAAGAAAAAGTATGGGAAGAATGTACTTTTAATATGAGCACGAGTGCTACCCAGAAGGAGTGTCCACTAAGTTCATGGAGATTCTTTAGGCATCCAAATGATACTTACTCTGTTTAGACCTCCAGTGTCAGTGGTAGTTGGGGTACTCACATCTAAAGTAGATTTTTTAAAAGAAGTACTGCATGTAAATAACACGCAAGATACCAAACAAGAAAATTGGAGAAGAAATAAATGAAAATAAGAATGCAATTGAGATAGGGATTGTAGGAATCATTTTTAGTTTTGATTGTTAGAGACACTGACCAATAAAAAGATGAACCTGGTGAATGTCACTGCTAGCTGATTAGGTAGGGCCAGGGGGCTCTTCCTCCCAGGCAAGGGTGCAGAAAGTGACAGCCTATTGCTAGCTCCTCAGCATCTGCTGATACAACTAGCACGGGCAGACCAATCTGCACAGCTCTTGTGACACAAGCATTTTGGAACATCAAACACTCCACACGGTGCCCACAGATGAACAGCACTTTGGCTTACTGATAGCCTGTCAAAGGTGCAGTCAGATGTCTCACATTTTTGATTGCATAAATCGTGAAAGAAACAACCTACAAGTCTGGAAAAGCATGAAAGAAAGGGAGATATTTTAAAAGTTCATCGCTGAAATATTCTTGCTTTCCCTTGCAGACAAAAGAAACCTAAAGAAATCAAATCATTTATTCGGATTCATCCGTATTTCAAAATGGTCTTTTCAGGCGGTTGATCTGATCCTCAAGGACCAGTTTGTATGCTTGATGTCTGTTATATGTTCCTATGATATTTCAAAAAATATTTTATAGTTCCCTAAGGTTCTTATATGAACAAAAGTTATGGAAGCACAAGTTTTTCTTTCTCTCTCTCCACCCACCTCTGTCTCTTCTTTCTAAATACATTATCACTAAAGAAAAAAATCTCAGGTTTGTAGTTAGATCATAATACTGAAATATGAACATTCTTTATGTAGACTATTGCTAGCAAATTAATGAACAAATTACTTAAATATATAGATCTGAAGGTATCCACGGCACAGCTTTTGAGACTGGGAATTCTCTGGGATTTATGATTCACACAGTTTTAGAATCAGGACTTGTTAGGATTTGCTTTGGAAATCTCCTCTGCATGTTGCTCAAATTGATGCTGCAGCACTAAGGAACTTCGGAGGCCTTGACAGTCCCCCAGACTGCCGGTGCCTGTGTTTTGTTTTGCAGCAGTCTTGATTTACATGCACTAATTGGTAGCTAATGTGCTCCCAGAGGCAAATAAAGGTATTTGTTGCTTAAAATCCTAAGTCTTGTCTGTTCCTGTATGTGCTTTGAAAGAGAATGAAACTTTGTACATATGTATGCCTAAGACTCCAGAATTTAATTAAGGTGATGGCAATGTCACCTGCTGTTCCTATTGTTCGTGGGGTCCTCATTGCCTGAGCACAAGGCTATCATAGCAGCCACTTGGCCAGGATAACTTTCTGCTTCAGTCAGTGCAGTGAATCTTAGCCTCACACTTACTCTGGTTGTCCAGAACACTTGAAAACAACTGCCAGGTGTGTGTGTGTGTGTGTGTGTGTGTGTATTTTGGCACCAAGAATCGAACTCATGACCTCACACTTGCCAGCAGGTGCTGTACCGCTGAGCTATATATCCCCAGAAACACCTGCAAAATAGAACACGTGGAGACTGCACCTCTACACTCATTCTGGAAATACTGCTTTCCTTTTAAAATATGATTATGCCTCCTATCTGCACCGTTGGCGAGATTTTTCTCCCCAGGTTCTTTTTTTTTTTTTTTTTTTCTCCCCAGGTTCTATGCTTCCATTTAGAAGGTGACAATATTTTTAAAATTCCCTATGTTTAAAACTCCATAAAGTCAATGTTTCTGATTCAGTCAGAAGAAAACCAGTTGAGCACAGCCCTCCTCCACATCTAACAAGGCGCGCTCCTGCAGTGCGGGGCTCTTTACTTGATGTACACAGTAATGAAAGCTCCCTATTGATTTTTCTGTAGCTGCTTGTAACTATTATAGTTGATACATCAATAGAAAAGGAAAGCACAATGTTTCACAGGAGGCAGAAAATCAGAGGCTACGTGATGCCCTGACAGTAAATCATGGCATAATCTTAGGAATTGATAGATGGCTCCCGCTAACTTGAAACCCATGGTTTTCTCTAAAGAGACTGCCCTATAATCGCCCAGTACGTCCTAACACACTGCTGCTAACGGACACAAGACGATGCTTCATCTTCGACAGCAGGCTTTTCCTTTTCTTTGGGGCGCGGGGAATTTTAGCTAAACGATTTTCAGTTAGCAGGTGCATCTTTCTTGCCTGTCCCTCAGAACTGAAGTACCATAGACTTTCTTAAAGTTCAGAAAGTAAGTCATTTAAAAAAAAAGGAGAATAAACGGACAAACAGAACTATCATTAATTTTTAACTCCCAAGCGGGCAGAATAATACCGAGAAGTCTTGTGGAACTTGGGTATTATTAGTGAGAGTGTTTTAGTTATCAGACCATAAAAGGTAACCAAGCTGAAAGGGCTGCACTCTTAGCAGTTTCTGACTTTTAAAAAGGTACTGGGGTCATGGAACTCCTAGGTAATTCTGTCACGTGATTAGCAGTACGGCAATGGAAAATTATTTGGAATGGGAAGGTCTGCGTTCTTCATGGAATGTTTGAAAACTGTAATAGCTGAGACCTCCAAACTGGTGTGATACCTTCTAATCTCTATGAGCCCCCACCCACCTTCACTGAGCGCTTGTCCACATTTATATACATATGGTTGACTCTAGAACAATTATCCTATACAGAATTTTAAGCCATTTTACAAGCTTTTTCTAATCAGTCCATTAATTACTGGAGCTCTGAGCATAGTTTGAAGTTTTCCTCCCATCCAATATATTAATTATTTAACAAGGAGTCATATTTTTAAGTGGTGCTGATAATCAACCAGAGTTTTACTGGATAGCATAGAGGCATTAAATATGGATGATTCTTACCAGTATCCAAGATTGGTTTTGTCTTTACGCTGGGTGGATGCTATGAAAACAAGCTGTTCATGGTTTACCCATTAACTGCATGTGTGAAGTGTAAAATTTCACATTTCTTCCACAAAGAGGTCACCAAGAATGATACAAAATGGTTTAAACTCTTAGTTTTTAATTTGATTTTGTTTACCTTTTATTTGTCATTCTGGGGATTGAATGAATTAAAATAGCTAGAGGAGAAGGAGGAGGAAATGGTGGTGGTGGAGCCAGGGAAAGAATACCTTCAAATTCCTTGACTTGGCTTTTAATCAATCCGGATAGGTCCTTTTACCCACCGTTCCAGCGATTTATCTACCCATTCTGTGTTATGTGAACACCTATTATGTGCTAAGCTTTGGGGTCATGAACTTCAGACAAGTGATGTAAATCTTGGGACAAACACATGACTTCACAGGACATTACCGCATGGAGGTAAGTGCAGAATGGCAGAGGGGAATCAATCAGCTGTCTTCAGAGAAGCAGCATTTAAAGAGGCCCTAAAAGGACGAACAAGAAGGAGCTCATAATATGCACATGCAAGGGCACCATTACAGGCAAGGGCGCCTACTGTGTGGCCAGCGCTGTGCTCAGTTTGGCTGAAACAGGAGAGTGATACAGGATGGGTTCTCTGTCTAGGAGCAGCGCATGACACACGTGCTTCTGTTGCTGTGATGCATGCACTGCTGGCTCAGAATTCTCCCAACTGTGTGGCTACCTTGCTCCAAATGGCCTCGGGTACAACCCCTGAGACGCAGGGGTGACAATGTAGTTCTTGGCTGCATCTAAATCTCCGTGACTCAGTGGCTCACAGAATTCACCGGATGGTCAGCACCAGAATGAAAAAGAAGCTCTGAGCCTCAGCGTTTGTCAGGCCACCCCAAGGGCCTGCTGAAGACAAAGCCACCCAGTCCTCCTGGAAAGTCAGGGTGGCAGGAACCCTCGGCCGTGCACCGCCTACCGTCTTGTACCCTCCTTCGTCATAATCACTCTTGAATGTGGGCGGGGAATAAACAGCACAAAGCCATGCAAGCAAAACAGATCGTCTGCAAACGCACTGTATGCCCAGAGCCGAAGACAAAAAACGAGAAAGAATAGAAAATACCCAGAGAATCCCTCCCATTTTTCCATGTACCTGGAGATCAATCTTTGTTTCATTTTTGTATAAGACTTTTTGAGCTGATGACACGTATAAAGGGAAAGAGAAAATCATTCATATAGAATAATTTTAATAGATTTGAAGTTTATTAGGGAAATTTATTTTATTTTGAGACAGGGTCTAAGTTGCCCGGGCAGACCTTGAACTTGTGTCCTCTTGCCTCCACTACCTAAGCACTGGGAACACAGCCGTGTGCCGCCATGTCTGGCTGAGACTTTTGCTTTTAAAAATGTTTGTGCTCAAATTTGCAGCTCACTTACCTTAATTTTGATTCAGACATTTTCCTTGCATTAAACCTCCATTTTTAACTCTAAAGTAGCATTTTTTTCTCCACTTTTGAGACTCTTTTTTAAAAGTTAACATGTGATTATTAACTAAAAAATAGCCGATTTTGTTTTTATAGTGAATCAAAAACACACGTAACTGCCACTCAGATACCTACGCAAAATGAAATAACAACGGTTTCACTGACCTGCTACAGTTAAGTAAAGACTAAAGAAACCTTTTGTGCTATTTAGCCTATACAAATTTATTTCAGGCAAAAAGCACTTTCTAGAGGAGCGTTTCAAAGTATGAAACTGTTTTAGGCAATTTGCTCATAGATTTGAGTTCCAGCTCCAGTGCGGGTCCACAGTTTCAAAGCCCTGATTTCTGGAGACCTAGAGAAAGAGTCTCTTGCTCCTATCACAGTGACTTTTGCATTAAACAAATATTTCTGAGTTAATTTTATTCAAAGTTTTAAGGTCATAAAAGACCTTTGCTTAGTAGTTGAATAGGAAATCTTAAATTACTTATAAGTTGCCTAAAAAAGGCTGCAGACTCAGGAGGACAGAGATAAACATGGCGGGAGGTCTCGTGGTCCCACCCGAGGGCTATTTACGTGGCCATGAGGATCCCAGAGTATCACATTAAACCCAGAGGCCCTGGCCTGCACCTGCCTCCAGAGCTTCCATGGGACCACGGCTTAGAAGCCTAGAGCAAAAAGACCCAAGAAGGAGGCTTACGGAAAGCAAAACCTTGTCATTTCTTCTACTTGGTGTGCTGTAGAAAGTGCAAGTTCATCTGGAAGAATTCTCTGTACATCAATGCAAAACCCAACCAGGGGTGTAGCTCAGTGGTAGAGCACTTACCTAGTGTCTGTCTATTAGGTCCCGGGTTTGACCCCCAGCACCAAGGGGGAAGGAACAGATGGATTACTTTATAAATTACTGGCAGATTAGGAACTCAAGCATCACTAATACTTAGCATTCTGGTACCTTGTATTTAGTAGGCATTAATATTTAGTAATCAAAATTTAATTTTAGTCATCTTTTTATTTGCTTTATATTAAAGTAGGGGGTTACAGGGAAGGTTTCCAATAAATTTTTATAAGTAAAATGACATTTGGTACCGAGCCTTTGGCAAAGCTGCTTATCTACTCTACTTGCGCCATAACTTGATTTCTTCTGAACAGTCGTATTCTCTCATGCCTTCATTTTTCATATCAGAGAACACATCAGCGTGGTAACCTGCACTTTCTGAAGAGTGATGAGGCCCAGAGGTCTGGACATCGCACACACGGAGGGAGGCGTTGCTTAAAGCAGGGGCGGGCGCGGAGCACCAGTGGGGCTTGCCCCGCCTGAATGCTTTCGTGGAAGGAGCCCGGAAGGAGGGAACGGAAGCGGCGCCTGGACTAGGAGGTTGGCAGGTCATGTACTACCCAAGACTGGGACTACGCAGAAGCTTAGACGTCACTACAAGGGTTAGCTCTAGACTCAGGATCTTGAAGAACAAGGTGAAAACAACTTCAGGACTCCTGAGGAAGACGCAGCAAGTGCAAAGTGGAAAGACAGCAAAAGAGACAGATAACTTCAACTGACAGTCTTCCTCGAAATCAGAAAATCGTCACACAAATAATCATAAAGGATGTACTGCTAAGGATGAAACCAATTAAAACAAGACGTAGATTCACAGAAGAAATTATTTCTGGCAAGAAATGAAAACTTCAGTTTTGAGACAGAAAATTCAAAACTGGTAGCCTTTCAGGCATATTCCTGAGGGAGTAAAAGGCATCCTATTACAGTGACACATGCATACCCGTGTTTATAACAGCACGGCTCTTGACAGCTAAATCTTGGAATCAGCTATGTCCAGCAGCAGAAGAGTGTACACACAAAGTGTGCTGTTTGTACACGGCAGGGGCCCACTCCACATTTAACCTGAGTCATTTGTTGGAAAATGGATACACATTGAGACATAAAGTTAAGTGAGATACATCAGGCACCTGAGCTTAAATATTGCCCTGCTTGTCTTATACGAGAAATCCAAAGTATAAATAGCAAAGTGAAAGCTAGATAATAGCAAATGGGGAGATAAATCTTTCACAAGTGGGAAGGGGACAAAGAGATGGAGGAAGGGGGAAGGAGAAAGGGGGGGTGAGAAAGAGAATTAAGATGTGTTATTAGTTGAGCATGGTGGTACATTCCTATAATCCCAGAGCTTGGGAGGCTGAGGCAGGAGGATTGCTGTGAATTTGAGGCCAGTCTGGCCTACAAAATGAGTTCAAGGCCAGCCTGAATTTCATAGGAAGACTTTGTCTCAAAAAGACAAAAAAAAAAAAAGTGTTATGTACATGTGTAATTCCATGCAGTGAGTGTAAACATTATATATGCAAACACTTATTAATAAAAATTTTAAAGTAAGTTTTTAGGGTGTTCAAGAAATAAAAACTTATTACTAAGTATAATAAAATGTATTATTTAAGAAAGACAAATTATGAAGTGAAGGAAATAAAAATTAAGATCCAATAGGTGGCTTAATGAAAAAGAGATCAGAAATCTTTAAAAAGTACATAGTTATTCAAAGAAAAAAGTAATTGATCAAATACATGCTGGGAATAGACAAGATATACTTGAAGAGGGATTTAGGAGATACTAATACAAAAAGGAGCACAGTGAGACAAAGTGGGAAAAGAGACAAAGTGGAAGAAACAGAAGACAGATTCTAATATATGATTAATAGGGGTTAGCAGACTGATTTATATACAACTACTATAGTAAAAAAATCACAGAATGTTTAAGTATCCTTTAGTTGGATATGCCCTTCTGGCCTAAATCTATACTTGACATTTGTAGTAGAAGTATAAAATAAAAGCAAGAAAAACCTTAAAAGCTATGGAAAAGCAAAGTGTTAAACTTCTAACAGTCTTCCCAAGTGTGTAGGGACTATGTTATCAGCCTAAAGTTTTACAGCCGACTAAATTACCATACAAAGTGAGGCCAAACGTAAAACACCTTTAAACATACAAAGACAAGATGTGTTTACTAGTAAATAGATCACATTCTCTTTTTGTTTTTTATCTTAGAGTAGTAAATGAGAAACAAACAAAAAATAGAACAGTAGCAGCATACCAGTATCACAAATGTAAACAAATCAAAGCTAGAACATTCAAAGTGATCCAGGGTCTCAAGACAAAATAATACGAATCAACAGCGGTTGTTACATTACATATCACTATCCTCAGCTGCATTGCTCAGATTACCAGATGTAAGAATGAAAGATTGCTCAAACCATTAAAGAGAATAAGAAAATAATTCTTTGATAAAACATTAGAGATAATACAGAGTTTCACTAGACAAGTCACATTCTCTTCTTAAAAAATAAATTATAAAAATGTGCCTGCCCTATGAACCAGCAAAGGTATTCTGAAGAATTTACCGAAAAGGAATGAAAATTTGTTCATACAAAATTCTGCACACGATAGTCAAAGTCTTATATGTAATGCGCCCAAACTTAATAACCTAAATGTATTTCAACAGGTGAAACGTTAAAATGTAGTACATCCATACACTGAAATACTACAGGGTCCTAAAAAGAAGTAGTGTAGGAATGTACTCTTGGGTGGATCTCAAGGTAATATTGTGGAATGGGAAAAAAGTCACACTCACAAGGTCAGGTAATTATATGGTATTCTTGAAATATCAAAGTTATGGGGAGAAGGAATTTTAGATTCCTTTAAAACAGAAACGAATGAATGATTGGCAAAGGTGAAAAATGGGAGGATAGGATGAGTGTAGCTATAAAGGGATAACACAAAAGAATCTTGTCATAAAAAAGCTTTGCATCATGATTGTGTTGGTGGTTATGCAAAACCATATATGTCATAAAATGAGAGGACATACACACACATGTGAATACATGTAACACTGGTGAGATCCATAAACTTAGTAACTCTAAGTTTGTTGGACTGCACTGAGGTCAATTCTCCTGTTTTTTATATTGGTAATCACTAGGTCACTAGTAGAGGAACTGAAAGGAGAGTATACAGGACCATTCACAAATCCATAATCACCTCAGAATTAAAAGCTAAAAAGGGAGTATAGGCAGAGTTCAAGAAGAAGCCAAACAAAGTGCAGCCCCATGCTGCTTACCGGAAACCCAGTATCACAGACACACAAAAAATCCCACTCTGTCCACAGGAGAAAATAAAGACCAGGGAAAATACTAAGATTAATTTTTTAAAAGCTGATAAAACTTTCTTAATAGCAGACAAAGTAGATTTTAAGATAAAAGCATTAAAAGGAAGATGACATTAGAGATACTATAATGAGAGACATTCTTGTTAGCCCCAAGTCACATTAGCTAGTCAATACTATAAGCCAAGGAAAGGATCAGAGAGGCAAAAGATCAGACTGGTTGTTTACACAAGGTAAACGGAAAGCCATTTCACACAAAAGAATTCATTAGATTTGCTAGGCACAAGTTCAATATAAAAATGTACACTTACATGAATATCTACTAATTAGAAAATATAACAAAAGCCTTCCATTTTAACAACAAACTCTATAAAGTAGCTAGAAAAAAATTAAGATTAGGTGATGAATAATATTTCTGTGGAGAAAAAGGCATGGCTTTACTTTAGGGCATCAAAATATCCCTAAGTAAAGGAAAGATAAACTATGTTCATGAAGAACAAAACAAAAACCACAAGAAATGTTTGTCACAAGGTCCCATTCCATGAAGAAAATAACTTTCTGGATGCAATGCAGTTCCACTAAACCTTCATTTTCTTGGAATGACAATAAGCCAAATTTGAAGTGTACACAGAAGAATAACTAAGAATAATTAACCTGTTTTAATAATATGTTTTCAGATATAGGGTAAAAGTACTGCTCAATCAGACATCAAGATTTGTTAGAAGAATTCTTAAAATACGTGGGACTAAGATAATCAAATAGGGCAATGAATAAAGCAGAAAATCAAGAAAGAGATCCACACATATATGGGTCTTAAATATATAAAAGGGGAAGCATTAAAATATCAGGAAAGGCAGGCTACTCAATAAACACTGCTGTGACAGTTGAATACATACAAGAAAATAAAACGAAATAAACATTGTATTTCTGCTGACACAATGGTGCCTGCCTGAAGTTCCAGCTACTTGGGAAGTTGAGGAGGGAGTATAGCTTTTGCCTAGGATTTTGAGACTAGCCTAGGAAACACAGTGATACTCTGTCTCAAAAACACATACACTCCAAAGCCAAACCAAACCAACGCAAAACAAACTCATGCAAAGCAAGAACTCCTTGAATCTCCACCTCACACTATAAACAAAAGTGAATTCTGGGCCTATGAAAAATCTAAATATTAAAAGCAAATTTTAAATATATTTGTAAAAGAGCTACAGAGGCATACATTTAATGACCTTAAGACTGGGAATAACTTCCTATACAAAAGGTAAAAGTCACTTCAGCACACCAACAGATATTTCAGAGAAACATAAAAAGATGCTCAATCTCCCTGGTAACCAGATATACAAATTAAAACAGAATAGTTAAGAGTTATTGCAGTGCTGGTGCTGAGGTGGAAAACACAGGCTCTCTCATTTACTGCAGATAGGAATGTAATTTGTTACAGTCCTTTTAAAGAACAATTCGAAACTTTCTAGAATTGAAAATGACTGTCCAGCTTCACATTAGAGAAAGACATGGAGAAAAATGTTCTTTTAACATGTCTGTAATAAAGACCCCTCAACTGGAGACTAGACTGATAAATTGTGGGGTGCACACTTTACACTGAAATTGGGACGGTGAAAACAATGGTCCAGTCTCTGGCTTTCTTAAGGATTCCGGAGCTACATGAATCAAAATAGAAATCTGCCAAACAGAACACAGAACAACCAGGCCATGTTGAGATGTTTTTAAATCCTAAAAGACTTGCTCTTTTGTAAGACAGGAATAAGTTTTTGCAGCCATCTCTTTGATAGAGGCATTTCCTTGAGGTTATAATTAGAAATGATACTGTTACAGTATTCACAGGCCCCAGTCCTTTTTGATATGGGTTGTGCTGGACAAATGCCAGCACATGTGGTTACTCAATTTGCCCCGTAATTTCTTGTGGCCAACAAAAACAATTTTTAAAAATTTTTAGAAGAAACTGCTAATTACCAAAACTCCTCTCCTACAGTTTAATTACTAATTACTAAAACTCCATCCTAGGATAGAGTTAGTGTGATCAGGAACACACTAAGAAAATTTACAATAAAACACCAGCTTTGATATTCTTGAAGACTACACAAATTCATGTTTTAACTGCCACTTGTTCTTGTCCCATACATTTGAGTCCAGTCCTTTGAGGGTGAAGTGGCAACTGCAGGAAAAGGAAAATCTGCTCATAATCCAGACTCTGACCAATTATCTGATTCTGTTCAGAGGAAAAGGTTTGTAAGAGGATAGGAACTGAATGCCGATTGCTTCTTCACATTGCAAGGAAAATGTGCAAGAGGCGGCAGGTCAGCACACAGGATAGGTACCTATCACTTCCAGAGCATTTCTGGCTGCGCCATGACAAACTTTCAGCTGCATTCCTAAAACTGGGAAACAGGAAGTGGGTCCAGCTGAAACCATGCTTGCCAGCTTTAAGTGGGATGTCAGCAAAGAAGAGCTGCTAACTGTTTAACAAGCTGGGATTGGTTCTCAGCCTTGTACTTTCAAGTAAGATCCAGAAGGATCAGATTCCTTCCAGACCCGCACTGATCTGCTTAGAATGAGTTACCATCCTCATAAGTGACAAGCTTTTGTAGAGTGCCTGTAGATTCCACACTTAATCGATTAACTGGAAAAGGAGTCTGAGCAGTGCAGAAAGTCTGAACTTTGGCATGAGAAGTGTGCAAATCTCAGTTCTACCACTTATAAGCTGAGAGATTTTGTGATCTGAGGCAAAGACAGTCAAACAAGAATGGCTAGTAATATCTGCCTTCTAAGGATTACTGTGAAGATTAGAAATGTGTGTAACGTGCTCTGCTCACAGATATCAATAAAATGTAGCTATTATCATTGAACACACTACCAAGCACGCATCGCCTTTTAATGTGAACGCTGTCCCAGGCACGATGCTAAGTGTTAGGAATATAGAAGGGAAAAGAGAGCTGGCATTTGAGCTGTGGGACATACAGAACAATTACAAAATAATTTTTTAATAACAGTTTTGTGGATGGAGTGACCAGAACTCGGAGGAAGAAATGTGCGTGTGCGTCTGTGTTGCTAGGGAGAGCTTCTTGGAGAATGCTGCCTCGAACTGAGACACGAACGAGGAAGCTCACAACAGGAGCCGCAGGCAAGGAGGACCCCAGCACGCGCATTGTCAGTGGACAGAACTGACGCCCGAGGCGGACACATGCGGTACTCAGTGGGGTCCAGCTGACATCTGGCCCGCCCTCCTGGGCCCGTTTCTCTGCTTCTAGGTGGCAGAGCTCGGGATCTCAGACTTCGACATCCATGTGTTTGAACTATGAACATATTTCAGAACATGCAGTTTTACGTTTTGTTCTCTGCTCTTTATTCTCCCGTTCTTCTTAGTTACTTGAGATCAAGGCTAGCAATACAAGGGACGAGGGGCTCTGCTGATTATCATTATTATTATTATTACTATTATTATTATTCCTACTGCTACAAGAAATAATTAGCATTAATAAGGAATTATATCATTTTGGGTTATATTATTCAAACGTTGTTAAAAGCAAAATTAATTTTTAAAAAAAAATTAATTTCTCTAACCAGTTTCGGTTCTCAAATTTTAACGATTCCTTTAAAAGAAGTTATCTAGGATTTTGGTTCCAAAAGACACAAACTATCCAGGTGTGGTGGTGCACACCTGTAATCTCAGCACTCAGGAGGCTAAGGCAGGAAGATCGCCACGAGTTTGAGGCCAGCCTAGGTCACATAGGAAGCTCAAATCTAGCCTGAGCTACGTAGTGAAACCATCTCAGAAAGAAAAAACCAAACCAAACAAGACACAAGCTTTTCTAAGTGAAATCCTTCAGTTGTATGTTTGAAACAATCTCTCGCTTTAGAGACTAGGTTCTAGTGGGTCTAAAGAACAATGATCATCTCTTCAAGCAACTCAAGTAAAAAGCACTCACAGTTCTAGAACACTAAAAAGCAGAAGAGTCCCTCGCCCCTGGGCCAGGTCCTTCAGCCTGGGCCTCGTCCATGGAGAACACTTACTATCTGACTGTGGGTAGACGAGAAAAAGGAAAGCGGCTGGAGTTTGCTTCCTCTCACAGTTTTCAAATATCAAAGGTAATAATGATGTCTTTGGTCAGTACAGCAAGGATCTGAAACTAGGTCTTGGTACTGAGTTCACCGATCAGCTATGCTAACAGCAGAATGAACCTTTTTTATAAGCTCTGACCCAAGGATTATACCTCAGAAAAGGCATTTCCCAGTACGCAGACTGCATTTATATGACTTTCCCTAGTGTCTAGATAGATGCTGTGGTGGGGTGACAACTGTGGTCAACTTGTAACACCCAGATGAACTGAACCTGTGTGGTGCTGGGTGTGGGAGGTTCCCCTAAGGATTGTTGCCAGCAGCAGAAGAGGCAGAACTGGAGAGGAAGAAGTTTAGAGGTTGTTGGGAACTAATAGAAGCTGTCTGAAGTTGTTGAGAAGCTGTAGGAAGCTGTTGGTTTTCCTGGAGGAGTTTGTCATGCTGGCTTTCCTGGTGAACTTGGCTGTTCTCATCAGAGGAGGAGCTCAGGACCTTATTGTCTCTGAGAATGGCTTTGGTTCACTTTGGGGGAGCTCTGGTTCTCACTTTGAGCATCACTTTCTGGCTCCAGAGGGGAAGATGGTACAGTGCTCAGTCTCCTAGAGAAGCCTGCCACGTTGGCTTTCCTGATGGGAATTTGGCTGTTGTGAGCACTGGAGAAGCTCAGGTCCTCAGTGTTGCTGAGGATGGCTGTGGTACCTTTCGGGGAGCTCTGGTTCTTATTTTGAGCATTGCTTTCTGGCTCCAGTTCAGATCTCTCAGCCTGCTAGCACAGATCCTTCATCCCGCTGGCACAGACTTTCTAGCTTCCACCAATGACCTTTGGGCCCTCCCAGTGCAGATCTGTGAAACAGGCCTGAGTGAGACACAATAGTGGGCTCTAGGCCTCCAGCTGGACTCGTGGGAGGCATTGTAATGGGCTCTAGGTTTTCAGCTGGACTCATGTAGGACATTGTCATGGGATCCAGGCCCTCAGCTGGATTCTTTGGTCTTTAGTGTGTGGACAGATTTCCTGCACCCTCTTTTTGTATATGACTCTTTGGGTGACTATTACAAATAATCTTATAAAATATGTGTTCTGTATTACATTGTTCCCCTTGCAAAACTCCAAACCATGACAGATGTGTTGAATAATAATCATTTATGGGTACAATGTGCCAGGCATCACGCTAAATTCTTCACAAATAATAACTACATTTAATCCTCTGAATGATACTTTAGGTAGATCACTATTACTTTGGTTTTAGAGATGGGAATCTGTAGTGATACAAGTTCCTAAGGATGAAGTAGAACAAGAGTATGAATTTAGCTGGATGTAACGATGCGTGTCTATGGTACCAGAAGGCTCAACCTCAACAGGAAGATCCCAAGTTTGAGCCCACCCTGGGCAACTTAGCAACTGAGATTCTGCCTCGAAATAAAAATTTAAAGGGGCTGGGGATGTAGTTCAATGTGAAGGATCTGGGTTCGGTACACAGTCCTGGAAACACATACATAAAACTGAAGCCAACATTTGGTGCCATGATATCACACCACCTCACTACTTCACTAGTAAGGACTAGTCATGTCTCTTCTCTTCCTAAGTCCTCACTTCATATATTCTTTCAGATCAAAATGACACAACTTCTGTTGCTATGTGATATAGCGTGACGGCATGGGTCTGGAGTCAGTGAATCTGCCTGGACCATGGGCTTACCTGCCTCCTAGCTGTGTAGCCTTAGGTATATTAGCCATCCATGTTCTGTAAAACAACTAACTTCAACATTATGTTACATACAAAGGATAGTATTAGGTGGAAAGAGTACTTCCTAAATAAAAAATCCTGCCCAGAAAGCAATGGCAGCTGTATGAGCTGGAGGGTGGGGCTGGTGGAGATTTAGGATTTTGTGGGTGTAGTTTCAGTTTGGGAAGATAAAAGAAGCTCTGGAGTAGACAGTGGGGCTGCACTGCATAGGAAAAACTGTCTAGACTTGGAGCTTGACATTGTCGGTCAGGTCACTGTGACCTTTATAGACAGCACAGAGCTCCATGTACTTGGGAAAGTCTGAGGGAATGACTGTAGGAGAGATGCTCTTTTCCAAAGATCAAGCTACCGGCTTACACACCCATAGTTGAGCCTTCATGTAATAAAATGCAATGTGCAGAGTGTCTTTTCCTTGGAAATCACTTTTAAACATCACAGTGATAAAAATTTTAGATTTAAGGCAGGCGTGGTGGTGCACACCTATATTCCCAGCACTCGGGAGGCTGACACTGGAGGATAGTTGCAAGTTCGAGACCAGCCTGGGCTACAAAGTGAGCTCAAGACCAGTGTTATGGTTTGTGTTTGGGTGTCCCCCCAAAGCCTCGAGCGGCCATGGGGCTGGCTTTTAGAGTTTGAATGATTATGGGTGTGAGAGTTACACCCGCCCTGGGGTGGATAGTTTGCACATGTAAGGGAGAGGAAAAGGGTGCTTGAGGCCATTCCTGGCTTTTGTGCTGGGTGCTTTGCTATGTTCTGCCACCATGAGCTGTAGCTCTCTGCCATGTGCCAGTCTGCCTTGTAATCTGCCAAGTACGGACTGAAACCTCCACAAACTGTAAGCGAAATAAACCTTTCCTTCCTTAATTTTGGGCATCAGGTATTTTGTTCCAGCAACAAGAGAAAAGTAACCAAGACAACCAGCTTGAACTGCATAGCGAGACCCTATCTCAAAAAAAAGAAAAAAGAGAAAAATCTGTATTTAGTTAAAAAGGACAACCAAAAAATATCTAGGTCTAAGTTTGAAAACAATGCAAGAGTATATATGTCCCTAATTATTGAAATGCAGATCTGTGTACCTTTCCTGCACGTAGAGTCCCAAAGCCTGCATACAAGGTGCTAAACTTATGTTCACATCAACTTCTTTACCCAGGCATGACAGAGGCTGGACTCCACACATTGCGGGTTCTGTATATTGCCTGCTCTTTTCAAGACTATTATTCTAGAATTCAGTTTTTGCCGGTCTGAGGGTGAAGCTGCTGCTTAACAACTGGACAGCTCAGGAGCGGCTATCAGGGATGATGCCTCCTGGAGGCACAGTCCTCACGCCTTTCTTCACACCTGGGATGGTGCCAGGTCTGTACAACACGGGCTGGCAGATGCCTTTTCAGTGACAGATACCAATGAAGAGGACAGCTCATGTCCAGCCCTGCATCAGGTCAGCAGAAAGAAGAGAGAGGAAGATACTGTGTGCTGAGGGCTGGTGGGCTCTGAACTGTGCATTTGGTGCAGCTTGCCTTGGGGACAGCAGGGTCCCCAAGGCCCAATGTGCAGTTCTACATCATATGGCACTTTTTTCTCTGGGGAAGGGCTGTACGTGGCCTCATAC
Source organism: Chinchilla lanigera (assembly GCF_000276665.1). Taxonomy (NCBI): domain Eukaryota; kingdom Metazoa; phylum Chordata; class Mammalia; order Rodentia; family Chinchillidae; genus Chinchilla; species Chinchilla lanigera. Next base: position 36,369,379 of record NW_004955406.1, on the reverse strand, counting down.
AATGGTCCCACCTGGTAGGTCTTCATTATGTTTCTGTGGAATTTAATGTTTTGAAATGATGCAAAGCCTCCTTCTTTCATAATTGTTCTTCCATTGCATAGGTCTGTCTGGAATTTAACCCTCTTAACCAAACACAGCCAATACCTAAGACTGGACTCCTCATGTTTTATCAGTAAACTAGGAGGTGGAGGTTTAACTGAGGACTCGGGGTAAATCACTCGCTGCCCCATCGTAGAATAGACCCGAGACCCTCGGGTGTCCAGAGTCCTGTGGTGTGCAGATCTGAGCTTACTGTGCCACTACCGACAGCTTCTGTGCAGGACCCGGAGGACACTTCACTGCAAGGTTCTGAACAAGCGTTGTGCATGGCTAATGCAGGGGAGAGTGTCCACCAGAGCAAACAGCATCTCGCGTTCTCTTCCTTGCAGGTTATTCTCAAATTGCCAGGCCAATATGCCTCTGAAAAATCATCTCACTGAACAGCAGCTGTTAGCAAAATGACAGTATGAGTGTGAACAACTAAAATATGATAAATATTTTTAGGCATAAGCTACTCAGAAATATGCCTAAATAAATGCTATTTGGGCAATTATATTCTTGCAGCAGCAGATAACAAATGATAATCACTTCTTCCATGGCTGTAAATACGTATTGATTAAGTTCAAACTTAGAACTCCAAAATGAATTATATCTGGTCACTGCTAAACTGCTTTGCTCACTGAAAGAAAAAACACACACACACAATGCCTATTATACAGCATTTAATTAAGACAAACATCAACTTTATGTGCCATTATTTGCCTCTGCCAAATCTCTATGGTGTAAATATTGAGCAGTGGCATCTCTTGAATGCTAATCAATCCTTTCTGAATTTCAAATGATTACATAAATTTTAGGAAATGCTTACGTGCCAGCTTTACCCTCGGCAGCAGACACACGAACAAGGCATTAGTATGAAGAGATGCGTGGTGTTTTGACAAGTGTCTAGTGAGTGTTTTTCTAAATTAGAATATCACAAATGAAAAGGCAAAAAAAACCAAGACGGCATGCTAATGGTAAGATGAACCCCAAGATATTTCTTTTGCTTATCTGATTTCATGAGGAACAGTTTAAGCAATGCACTTGGGTGACAACGCGAGGTGGGTGTGCGGCTTAGACTCGGTAAGGCCGGCAGTGATGGGGGTGGCTGGTAACTATGGCTGCAGTGAGGGGGGCGCTGCAATTCAGCAAACACTGGACCAGGCCCAGAAAGCGCAACTGCTGCAGAATGGGGTGACTGGTGCTCAGAGTTCAAGACCACCTCCTATCGGGTTCCAAGTAAGAATTTTACGGCATATAGACTCTTATGCTCACTTCTGAATAATCTTCATATTCAGTCCAAAATGGTGAGGCATAAGCAGAAAGTTTTGCTAGTTCTCAAGCCCCCTGAAACCTTTTAGAGCACTTCCAGAGTGAGGCAGCCATGCCAGGCATGGAGACAGAATGTTTCTTTTGCTTTCTAGATTGGCTTTCTTGCAAGTGATACACACAGTGTCACCACTTTGGATTTATACGCTGAACAAACGGCTCCTTCTGCTTCAGGAACTGCAAATACAGAGTTTAGGCACTGTGATCAAATTTCTCTGTGGGATTTTGAAACCCCTTTCATAAACTGGATTTAATGTTGTAAAAAGGCAAATGGAGAAATTCATTTTTTCCTTTGTTTCTGTGGCTTTTCTCAGACACAACAGGGATACCTAGTATGGTAGCAAAAAGTAAACAAGTAAAACCCCCATCAAGTTGCCAGGCCTCTTAGTGTGGAAAGAAGGTCCTCTTTCTCTCTCTGTGAGCCCCTTGCATTCCCTCCTCCAAAGCTGTGTGTATGGTGTTTTCAGGTGACTCTCCAAGGGAACCCTAGGATTCTACCTATGCCCCCATGCAGACTCGTCCTGGAGGCTCACAGCTTAGCAAGGGGCAGAATATAGAATCCTGAGCATAGCCCAGGCCAGAAAAATGCTCCTTTTCCAAGCAGACAACTCTCCAACTGGCCAATCATCAGTAGCCCTGGAAAGCCATTTCCTATCGTCTTCATGATTTACGCTCCAATGCCTCACTGACATCTGGACTTATATTAGCAGAGGGAACTGCAGCTGAAGCATAGGTTTAAGCCCAAGGCTGCAGCGGGAGCCTATCCTTCCCTGGAGTGGTCAACCACTGAGCACACAGGGCAAAGAGGCTGTGCACACACAGCCCAAGTCTTTTCTCCTCATGGGAAGGCACTCACCAGCCTTAGGAGTAGCTTCTAGATAGCCTTTTCTGTCTGGTGAAAGGGAAGGAGCCTCCCTTAAAGACGGGTATCACGGGGGCTGGGGACTTAGCTCAGCGGCAAAGCGCCTGCCTGGCAAGCACAAGGTCGTGAGTTCGGTTCCCGGTACCAGAGAAAAACCAAAAAAAAAAAAAAGACGGGTATCACGGGCAAGCTGTAGGCTACAATCGAAGGGCCATGGTTTTCCAGAAGCTGTTAACCCAGGAAGCTTTTGTACGTTGCACATCATGATTGAATGTTTACATTCTACAAGTTCCTGATATCTCTTGTTAAGTAAGATGGGAGATCAATAGCTGCTCTGAAATTCTTTGCCCATTTATAAAGCCTTTACCTTTCAAATTACGTATATATCCATCCCATACATGATGGCTGATGCTGGAATCTGAAGCTCTGCAGAGACTGACTTGGCCACCCAAAGCCAGTCTCCCCCACTAGCATTTTGCTTTAACAGTTGCTTTTCAAAAAACCTTTGCCCGTGAAATTCACCAAGTTGATTATCAAAAGCCAGAGGACAAATGGTGGGCTAAGGTAAAAGGAAAATGAGCACTGATCTTCATTTGGTTGTTGAAGTGGAAGAATTACTGGACAACTCAAATAAGGAAAAAACCCTATCATATCAGAAACCAAAGCTTATTGGAAAAATTACCACTGCAAGTAAATTTTTTCACCCCCAAGGCTAAAAAGTCATCCACATTTTCTGGTCAGTAAACATGCAATTTTGTTTAATGTTAGAAATGTCAGGGCCAGGGGTATAGTTCAGTGGCACAGCACCTGCCTAACAAGCATGAGGTTGTGAGCTCCATTCCCAGTACAAAAAAAAAAAAAAAATCTGTCTTATCACCTAGAAATGTCAACCCCATGCTGTCTGAGCAATCACATTCAACACCCTGAGGCTGGGTGTGGTGCACACCTATAATCCTTCCCCACTCTGAAAGGTTAAGGCAGGGGGATTGCAACACCCCATCTCAAAATTAAAAAAAAAAAAATTCAAAAAGGGCTAGGGTTATAGCTCAGGTCAAAGGTCCTAGGTTTAATCCCTGATTCCAACAACAACACAAAAACAAACAAAAAATCTTTAAGAAGGTGGGAGGCTCTATCTGAAGACAAATTTGCAAATCACTCTTGGGCTTTTATAAACAATGATGACCAGAGGTGAAGAGGATCAGGTTACTTTTGTTGATTACCACAAAGAGTTAAAATAGATACTAAAGCGGATATATGAGTACTTAGAGCTTGTGATCATTTAGCTTTCCTTCTGTCTAGTGCCTAGTCCCATATAAATGTCAAACCAAAGAAGGCAAGGCCAGGGGTAGTGGCACATGCCTGTAATGCCAGCACTCGGAAGGCTGAGGCAGGAGGATCGAGGCCAGCCTCAATACTAAGAGGCAACAGATTGTATGAAGGACATCTTTGCGGGTGGGAGGTACCAAAGCTTTGTGACAAATGTTTTCTGCAAGATCTGAAACTCAAGAGTTCATGTAGAGATGACAAAAACCAATGATGTATTCTGAAACTAAGAGAATTCAAAGTGACATAATTATAATCAGCCCTTCATACCCATAGGTTTCACAACCTCTGAAAACCATCTGCCTCTGTATTAAACTTGAATACATTTTTCTTTGTTTCCCATTAAACAATATGTTTTCCTATAATTTACACTGCATCAGGTATTGTAAGCACATACTCTAGAAATGATCTGAAGTATTCAGGAGGACAGGCTTAGATTATATGCAAATACTAAACCATTTTATGTAAGACACTTGAGCAAGTGTCTTAGCAAAAAGAGCAAACAGTCTCTATCCAGGATCCTGAAGAATGACTGTACTTGATATATTCAATAAAGACTGGAATTCATGTCAAGTCATTCCCTACTTTTACCAGTAGAATTTTTCTCTTTGGTCTACCTCTTCAGATGATTGTCTGAATTCCATACATCATTTTGCCTAAATAAATGGTGCCTTAGTAAGTAGGTAGTACTATAGATAGCTGAGTTAGGTAGAAATATTATACACAGTCTGACAGAGCCAGGACCTCAAGAGGGTCACTGCAAAAGATGAGAGCACATAAAGCTGTGGCTAGAGGTGCATCTGAAAAAGATTAAAGTCACATGGCCAGATTTACATACTTCCCTAAGGGATGAATGGAAGCTTGAGATTATTGGTATCACCCTTTTGAGATTTCCCATGTATAAATAAACCACTATCTCATTAGGAGTGAGCCATCCTCACCCACAAGACTAAGACTAAGATTAAGACTAAGACTAAGTCTAAGACTAAAAGACTAAATCTAAAGAGAAGACTAAGATCATAGATTATCAACCAAGATTAATGATTTCACCCATGTATATGCCCTCGCTACTACTGGATCAACATTACCTAAGTGACTACACTTGTAATCTTATTTGTTTCATCATCATTTTGTCCCACATCATACTCACTTCATGATTTTGCTCCATAAAACTTCTTTTGAGAGGTGGGCTCACTGGCAACCCATTCGGGACCCCTCTTGTCTCTCAGTAGCTATTCCTATTCCCCATTCCTTTTCTCCAATAAATTTTCCTACTCGTAACCTGTTGTTCCTTAGAATTCATTCTCCAATTTTAGAGAGCATGAACTCAGTGTATGGGACATCTAGCAAGTTGGGAGTTACATTTATTTCCCCTATACCATTTAGAAGTCCTATACAGTAAGACTTTAAAAATCCTGATTGGTGACTTCTGATGTCTGTGAAGAAAAACTGCAGCCGAAAATGCACGCCTTGGCTTTTTGGTATGTTGGATCTAGATCCAGCTTTGGGGCTAAAATGTTGACTTAATCACTAATTTTGTTTCTTCAACTACAAAATTAGAGAGAGATATTCTGTATCCCTTCCCTCTGTTGGGGGGGACATGATGTAATTTACTCACATAAAGGTATTTTATTACTGGTACTTTTGAAGGAAAGTGTTACCAGTTCTTCCTTCTATGGATCATTTTGGCCTCTGACCCCCCTAGTGTCACAAGTTCAAATCGGACCTAATGCTGGACATCAGTAATTAATTCCATTTGGTATTTTCTTTCTAAATGTAAAGAATTATTTTTAATCTTCATTTTCTTTATAACATCCTCCTCCTCCACAGTATTTAGATTAATATCTGTACTCTCTAAAACAAAAATGTCAAATCCCCTGATATTATCTGTTAAAAACCCATTATCTGTCAGGGAGTATATGAGGAGTAAAGCATACACTGTTTGTGGACCTTATAGGTTATTAATTAGACAGATAAGAGGCCTGTGCTTCCCATACAGCAACTCCCCCACCCCCGTACCCCTACACCCCTGCTTCCTGGTAGACTTGAGTACTTTAAAGGGACCACACCAGACAAGGTGAAAAATGTCCTGCTTGGCCTTATAATGCCTCAGGTTATTCTTCTAAATTATGATTATAAAGGTCTTTCAACATCTTAAGGTCTATTTTGTTTTTTTGTTTTGTTTTGTTTTTCTTTGTTTTTTTGAGACAGGGTCTCGCTGTGCAGTTCAGGCTGGCCTTGAGCTCTCTTTTGTAGCACAGGCTGGCCTCAAACTCACAATAATCCCCCTGCTTCAGCCTCCCGAGTGCTGGGATTACAGGCGTGCACCATCATGGCACGCTTAAGGTCCATTTTGGAACCCTTTCCAATTTGTTGTTGATCAAACCTCACCAAAGCTGTTTATTAGGACCAATAAAGTAACTGTTTAGATACCATTTATATTTAAGATGATGTCCTTAATTTGTTCAAGTTTTTTGGTTTGTTTTCTTTTTAATTTTTTGATACAAGATCTCAGTATGCATTTCAGGCTGTCCTCGAACTCACTATGTAGCCCATTCTGGCTTGGAACTCATAGTGATCCTCCTGCCTCAGCCTCCAGCTTGCTGGGATTACAGGCATGTGCCGTCATGCCTGGCCTTGGTTTTTCTTTTTTTTTTTTTAATTTTGGTTTCCTTCAAGTTTCAAGTTGTGCTCTGAAACTGCACAATGCCTAAGCTAAACCTGAGTATGAAGCAAACAATTCTTCCCCCAGCATGATCATTACATGATGCCCTTCGCACCTCCAAAGGTGCTCCAGAGAAGGCTGAGGTGGCAGTCATGGGAGGACATCTACCAGGTAATAGGATTCCCACCTGTAACAGTTGAGTCATTCCCTCATCACAACTCATCTTCCCTGGAGTGTTTGCCTTGGAGAGGATGACTCTTACCTGGGCCATGCAAGGGTAGAGTCAATGTGTTTTACTAGAAACAAGAAGGTCAAGGACAGGGAGAAAGTAAAGAACACGCCTCCACTACTGCTACTGATCACAGGCTGAAAGTCTCTGGTCTTTCATTTGCTTGTAACACAAGTGTGTATGTCTCCTGGCTTTAGCCATCTGTGTTCTTTTTGGAAGTTAGTGCTCCCAGAGAGCTTATATATAAATAAACACTTCCTATCATAAACTGGGACAATGAAAATTGAGAGCAGCGCCCACACTGCCAGGGGTCCCAGCTGAAACGCACGGAGAGAGCCAGGTATTTCCCAGCTACTCCCTGAGGG
>NW_004955406.1:36330103-36356673 GCF_000276665.1 Chinchilla lanigera | reverse complement strand
TCTGTATTGTGCTTGTGATATGTTGTAAAATGTTGTATGTCTGTTAATGTTTCCCTCCTTTTATCTTTAAAATAAAAAAAAAAAAGAAAAGAAAATTGAGAGCAGGGGTAAGTTACAGAGCTCCTCTGAAAAAACGAGTCTCAGAAAACTTATCTATACTTGAGATGCAACATTTTGACTACATTACCTTTAATTAGCTATCACAATTACTTTTAGTAAAGGCTTTGTTTTGAGTTAAAATAGATCCATTTACTCATGTATTTTATTAGCAAGTATTTTATAGGTCCTTCCTGTGTACCAATGTACCAAGCCATGTTCTAAAACCTGGCATAGCAAGGAAACATAAAGGACAATTTCCAACTTTGGCGGAGACAGAGCATTGATTCTGTCATACAGAATCAGTTCCAAAACAGTGCAGTCCCACTCAAGGGATCTAGAAAATGTAAATTTAAAGAGACTTGAACCAAGTATTAGCCACTGTTTTGACTTGGGTAACTTTCTCAAAGACATCAATTGGTGTAACTCGGCCATATACAAGAAATGCTTTCAGAAACATTGGCTGATCAGAAAAGAGAATTATTTATAACAAATCAAGGATTATTATTAGACAAAATAGAATATAATATGCTTCTACTACTTTCTTTTGCCACCTGGGATATTTTAAAAAGCCCAGCATCATTCAGCCATTGAGTCTCCAGACCAAGAAACATCTGGACAGCATCTTAGCTGGCACACGCTGGTTACTTGTTGCTTTGAGCATTGAAATCACATTAGTATTTCTGATGGGCTTGAACATGTAGTGACATTATTCAAGATATTGCCTTTTGTTTTGTTTTGTTTTTAGTTATTTTTAAGGCAGTGTCTGCATCTTGCTCTGCAGTTCAGGCTGGTCTTGGACTCACTATGTAGACCAGGCTGGCCTTGAACTCATGGCAATCCTCCTGCCTCAGCAGCCTCCAAGTGCCAGGATTACAGTTATGTGGCACCACACCTGGCTGCATTTTAAAACTAAGTCATTGCTTTCCCATTCTGCCCTTGTTTCCAAGAGATAACAAGTTCGTGGGAATTTCTACTTATCCAAAAGGCATCCATAATGATATAGAGAATCATGATGCCCTTTTCCTCTGCAGGGTTTTTTTTTCATTGACGGGTAGCAGACTGTGAATTTCCTTTCATCAGTCACTTTGATTCCTTGTTAGTGAGTGGGAGCAAGAATGAATAAATAAGCAGTAAAAATTTTATTTTGGCCTCTCTTGGGTCATGAATTTTAACTGGCCAACTCAGAATATCTCCTTTTCTGCTACGGTATCAATGGCCACATTTCACATTACCTCAGTCAGGAAACAACACACGGTAACTTGGAAGAATTTAAGAACGCATTACAACAAGCACAGTACTCTGGCTTTTCTTCAGTTCGTACCAATCTTTCGCCTTTTACAACAAGCACAGACTGAGCCTCCAGGGTCTATCACACACAGAGTGTGAGAGTATTTGACTTTTCCTCTTTTGAGCAGCTTCACCAGTTGATGTTTGCTCACTCATTCAACTAGGAAGCAGACAGTAGAGACCTATTTCAATCTGCCTTTTAGGTTCTCATAGAACTGGGACAGTAAAAAATGACTTCTTGGGGCGAGAAGGGGTACTGTACCTGCATCTTACTTTGACTCCATGGCCAACTGCTGTTTCTGCGGATCTTTCTTTCTTGCTGAGCATATGGAACCCAGAGATTCACCCCTACATTCAACTCTGTCACATCCTGTGGTTTGTAGCTTCCAACTAGTTCATGTTCTTCATCTCATTCCCATCCCATGACGTGGTAAAATCTCTTTTTTTTTTTTAGGTACTGGGAATCAAACTCAGGACCTCACACTTGCCAGGCAGGAGCTTGTGCTGCTAAGCTACATCTCCAGCTCTGACATGGTAAAATCTTTCCACCTCACTACCAGAAAGGCAAATCAACCAAGGCTACCGCCTCACCAGTGTGATGCTTTTGCCTGTGATCCTTCCCGGTTGCCTAACAAATGAAACACATTTGCAGTGCTTTCACTGACACTATCTCCCCAGCACCTACCTCAGTGTTGGAAACATAGTAAGTGCTCGATGAGCATTTGTCATATGGATCTGAGGCCTGTGCTTCCTTGGCCAGGCTCTTGCCTACCTCCCCAGCCCTTTGCCAGTTTGTCCCCCAGTCCCACAGGCCATATAGATCTAGTAACCGCTCCCCCGAGCTTCCTGCACTCTTGCCATGCAGCACTGGCGGGGCCATTCCTTTGGCTGGGGATGCTGCACCTGCTCAGGATCTCACCCTGCCTTCTCTTAGCAAATCCATCTGGGAAAGGCTGACTCGTGGTTCCCAGGAATATACTACCTCAGAAGCCATCTGAGCATGGCCTCGGGCCTCTGACCAACACACAAAATATTCATTTTTTTGTTTCTTTTACAGGACGAAAGCTCAAAGCTGACTTAAGATCAGAATACACCTGAGTTCACACTCAGGAGACTCAAGATGCATGGGGTTTGGGGCAACAGGCTTAGTACTTGGGCTGGGCTCTTAAGGGTGACTATGGTTTCACTCTCATTCACAGGTAAAATAAGCCTGAGATTCTAAAGGTTGCCTATTCATGTAGCTCAATAAAGTTGAAATTTTTGAAAAAGATCAATTATCCATTGTTTCTATGGGGAAGAGAGTGTTGGACTCATAAATTGGAAACTACCTAAATTTTACGGACAGTTAGTTCTTTCCTGCTTCTTCAAAAATGAACACTCGCTGGGGGTTGTCGCACATGCAGGTGATCTCAGCACTCCAGGCTGAGGCAGGAGGATCGCTGCCTGTTCGAGATTGGGCGGGGCTACATAGTGAGTTCAAGACCAGCCTGAACTACATAGTGAGACCCTGTCTCAAAACACTAACAAACAAGCAAACCCAAACTCTTTGCCAAACCCCATTTACTATGCTTTCCTTTCTTTCTTAAACAAGCATAGACACTGTTTTGGGACTGGGGCTGTAGCTCAGCGATAGACTGTGCACTCAGCACTGGTGAGGCTTTGGGTTTGATCCCCAGCATCACAAAGACAGAGAGAGAGAGAGAGACAGAGAGAGAGTCAGACAGACAGACAAATAGACATTTAGGCCACTGATACCCTATACTGGCGAAATAGTCAGCACACTCCTCAAGTGAGCGTGTGTGATTGAGGCTAGGTAAATGCCGTCATTCAGGAAGGTGATTTGTAAGGTCCAAAGGTGGAAAACCTATCAGATCCACCCCCAATTGGCAGAGAATAGAATAATTTTGAGAAATGGTGAAGGCCAACATAAAAGTGACGAGAACTAAAGATGCCTCATGCTTCATACGCACATCTTCAAATATCATACAGTTTGTTAGCTCATTTAAAATACCTTTGAAGTGAGATGACGGTCTCTAAATATTTTATCACTAAGACGCTATAAGGTATCTGACACATATATTACCACATTTTCCATTTAATTACTGAGCAAATGCACAAGTTGAAAGGCTAAGATTTGCCATAAACCAGAACGATCGCGAGATTCTGGCGCGCAGGCCTGTGCTATCTTACTCAGGGCTTGCTAAACGTGGTTGCTGGATCACAGGCACAGACTGACTTGAATGGAACTTTTCTGATTATTGTGGCACATGCAGAAACCATACAGGATCCAGTCCTGGCGCTGCAAACTTTTGAACACCATGTCTATAAAATCCTGTTGTCTTTTTAAATTTTCAGTAACTTTTTTTTTGCTATATTTATCGCATTTTCCAAAATATGAAAATGTTCTTTTTATTTTAAATGTTGACTAGATGTGAAAAATTAGCTCTGTTTCTATTACTTCAAACTATGCCTTTATTAGCAACAGTTGTGCGGTGCTGTCAAGAGGAATTTTTAATCTAAAGTGCCCAATTTAGAGAGCAGACACATCTGTTTTACTTTGCAGTTTGTTTTATTGTTTTATTTCTTAGAATATGAATTTGCAACTATCTTATAACTGAAGACTAAAGAAAAAACATATGTTGGTAAATCTGATTTCTGCATTTTTTTTTTCATTCAAGGGAAGTTGCCTCCCTCAGCTGTCTGCCAATGAGGAATAAATGGACTTGGCAAAAAGTTTATTTAAGTTGGCTTTATTAAGCCAACAAAATACAGAAATCAAGCAAGGGACAGGCAGAAAAATCTGTTCCTTTGAAGTCAATAAAAATCCATCTCCTTAATCCTTTTTTTATTCCAAGCAGTGGTGATTTTTCTCCACTGGCTCACTGAGAACCTTGATTTAGCTAATCTGTCTTGCTTAGTTATCTTTCTTCTCCAAAGCTCTGCTAAAGAAGCATCTTTCCTCTTGACAACTGTCATCCTTTATACTCGCATTGTGGTGCATCTGGTTATGAGCATGCTCTAGTTGGTCCTGATAGAGATTTTTAAAACAGGCTTTTAATTACTATCCATATTTTAGAAGAATAAACACAGCAGTAGGTAGCAAGCTGAAACAAACAGCACACAGTAACAACCAATGGCAGAAAGATGGCTAAAATCTGATCATATATTGTCCCTACACGATCTTTGCTAATCTTCTGTCATACATTTACTTGACTGTTGCTTATCTGCAATTATGGAAGAAAATCCAGGACACAAACTGAAAAAACTCCTTTTCCACACCCCAGCCCCACTGATAGGCTAAATCGTGCAGAAATACATAGGAAGACATATTCATGTTTGAAGATTTCGTGTTTGAAAAAAAGGCATTATCTTGACAGAGCAAAAGCATCACTACTGACTTCAAGACACTCAATACTTGGCCCCATTCAGAAATATTTGGTTGTACTTAGTATGCAAACAATATTTCTTACCTAAACTAAAGAGCACCAAGAACTTTAGACACACAAACTCTCGCTGATCAAGCTGCAGGGACCGAAGTTTTGCCACTAGCTCCTGTGCATGACTCATGAGGTTGTTGAGGGTGGCGCCAGCTTGTGATGCGATTATAGAATAGTCCACCTGCAACACAGAATTGTGATTATAACAACTAGTGTCAGAAACGGAGACACGCATTGCACATCGCTCCTGAGATTAAGAATCGTGGGGATGGTCAAGCTGTGACATAGACTTATAATAGAGGAGGGTTTCTTCTTGAAAGGCATTCCTGATACATCCTATTAACATATATGTACCACAATTATTCTGATAAACCTAATCATGTGATGAGTTCTGCAGGGAATGGGTTTTGATTGCTCAAATTTACAAATTCTACAAATTGTATATATACACATATATAGTTATGAAATTACACTGTCACAATACACATTTTTATTTCTCTAAATTACACTGATAGAAAAGATACTGTCCACGGAGAGAGAACGCAGGACATCATTCTGCATGTACACAATGACACTACATAGTACAGGAGGAACGTAAAGGCAGAGATACATTCCCATTGCGTTACGAGGCTACATTTGAACTCAATCATGGTGCAAGGGTTTGGGGATGGGCAAAGAATCACATTTTAAGCATTCTTTAGTGGGCTTCTTCCTTCAAAGCGATGATATAAAATTCCTTGTTTCTGGTGATTATCTCAGAGTCCATCAAATTAATACACCTCCTTCTAACGATAGCAAGGAGGTTATAAGAACAGTAAGAAAAGATTTAGTTTCCTATTTTAAAAAAAAAGTGCTGTAAGGCACCCATCTTAGGTTATTCATGGGGACGCAGAAGCTGCATTTATAATAATAAGTTAAGATGTCGGGGTGGCTGTCAGTGGCAGTACCGCTTTGCAGCTGCATTTACAACGTAATGGGAAAGCCCGGTTGGTACCTGACGCCCGCTGCCATCCTTATTTTCCTGGAGAGCTCTCAGGCAACCAGATACTCTTTCAGGTGCATTTAATATTTGCAGCAGCAGCAAATTTGTCTGGAAGGCAAGTCCTCATCTGCCACTCACCCAGAGCAGACTGTATTAAATTTTTATATTTATTGACATTTCATTACCATAATTGACTGTGCTCGAATCTCCGAGAGAAGGCACGGGGCTGCCTCCTAAGCAGGAGAACGAGTCCCCTGAGTAGAATTTGCAATTAAAAACGAGGCAGAATGGATTTTTTTTTATTGTGTAAATATGATGAGTTGAATTTTCAGCTTTAACTAGAGAATACGGGGTGTACAGAAACCTTTTTTGAGAGTGAGAAAAATTATGAGTCAGTGGAAAGACGACCCCCAAAGGTGTCAATCAGTTTACAGAAAGTCAACTGTGCATGAAAAAGCCACAGTTAATGTGCGTTCTAGGAGAGCTGCTGTGTCAGGCGCCACACTGTCCTACCGCTCTGTCCACCGGCAGGCTGCCATCTGCCCCCTAAGTTCAAACATCAAGCATTCTAAAAGTTCCTTCGGATTCTCTTGGAGAATGTGTGAAATGCTCAGAATGAGTGCCAGGCAGCCTGCACCCTGGGCTGGAAGACAAGACAGGCTGTCCCACTCTGCAGGGCCCAGTCGGAGCCCTTGTCCAGGGCTCAAGGTGACACTGGTCATCTTGCCAGCTCTTATACAGGGGAACCTGACACTTCAGGAAGGATGTTCTTACTTAAAAGTGGTGCCTAAACTCTGAATTCTTCAAAACTTGCCCAAGTCTTGCACTTCAGGTAATAATACAGCCTGACACCCCTAATTCAAAAACCTGAAATCCAAAATGCTCCAAAATCTCAACTTTTTGAAGAATGCCAATGGGACACCACAAGAAGGAAGACTCCACACCTGACCTCATGTGCCAGGTCACAGTCAGACCATAAACTCGCTAAAAAATACTGCGTAAAATCATCATCAGGCTATGTGCATAAAGCGTTCGGTATGAAACATCAACGAAATTTGTGTTTAAACTTTGGTCCCATGCCCAAGACCTCATTACGGATGTGCAAATATTCCAGAATCTAGAAAACACCTGAAATCCAAAATATTTCTAGTTTCCAGCATTTCAGATAAGAATAGGGAACCTGTGATACAGATTCCATACGGACAAATGGGCTTGATGAGTGAATGACAGACAACAAGAAGGCCTGAGAAGGGGGCCGTGGCCGATGAAACCTGGGTCAGGACAGACCTGACCAACGTGGCCCCTGGTGCACCAAAAAAAGGGTATGGGAAATTCAGATAGCACCTCTATCGCATGGTGTCATCTTTAAACAAGGCAGCTGAGCTAGATGAGGACAGTAAGGGGCTTCCTACTTCTGTGGCTACTAAGAAATAATCCTAGTCGGAATACTACTATCACCTTAAATTTAGGACCAGTTCAATACTCTGGGTATTAATAGGTAATAGTACATCTAAATAAAAATCACTAGGTAAACCCCAAAACCGGAAGACCATACTAAAATACAGCACAAATACATGGTATATTCATTAATTTGGTATTATTAAGTAAATAGCACAGTAGGGTGGCACGTGCCTATAATCCCAGCTACTGGGGAGGGTGAGGCAGGAGGGTGGCAAGTTCAAGGCAGCTTCGCAAGACTGTGTCTCAAAGTGAAATATAGAAAGAATTGAGACGTAGCTCAGCTGAGAGTGCCTGCCTAGTGTATGTGAGGCCCTGGGTTTGATACCCAGTCCAAGAAAAGTGATGTTAATTACGTTTTGATGTGTGTGTAGTTCCAACAGTTCTGTAGTAAGTTTGGACAGTAGAATGTCACATGTGAGAGGAGTGTAGTACACTGTCACAAAAAGAAATCTAAGTTTCACAGTATTATATATCTAGGAAGAGGCCTGTAGTGAGTGGACCTCGGGAAGTCAATTGGCATCCCAACAACTTTACAGCCATACTTTTATTTACATGCTAATTTGAAAGTTCCAACAGGCTTATTAAATGGGGGCTCCGATAATGTTTCTTTCAAGGATAATTTATCAAATTGCACAGCTCTGAAGGAGGATGGCTGATTTATTCCTGAAACAGCACACAGATCTGCAACTTCCTTACGTTTTATTACAAACATAATTATATTTCCATTGTCAAATGCAGAGTTTGTGCTCATTTCAGGAGCAGCTGGCCTTGTCCTTTATGTACTTAGTAAAATTAATTTATTGCTGTCTTACATGCAATCTTTGTGCCGTTAAATTCAAGGGAGATATTGAAAAAATACTCTCTAAACCGCTGTCCCTTTTGGATAAATTTCACTCATCATGAAGGTAGAAACAGTTTTTGCTAAATTACTTTTAGTTCTAATGGCTGAAATTTTGATGACTTGTATATTGTAAGATGCCTGTCATTTTAATATGATATACAATAATAGAAGATAATAAGTTGCCAGCAGACCTTTCCCTTAGGATGATATTACAGTGGTTGTTAATTAGTTACTATACACAAGTCCTAAAATCTGACCCCACATCAAAGTACTTGTTATTTTATATACAAAGATACGTGCATGTGGTGTTTTTTAAAATACTAGAAGAAAACAATTCTTGTCGTAAGTGTAGGACAGAAACTATACAGAATTGATTTGACCAGTGCTGAATGCTACTGATAATCATTACTTTTGTTTTGTTCAGTAAAATTACTTAGTATACACTTAGGTGGATGCTTGATTAAGAGACAATTTAAAAATAAAGTTAAAACATAATAGTACAGTTTAGGGTTTTTTTTAAGGTACGAGGAGTCAAACTCAGGACTTACGCTTGACAGAATGGAGCTATGCCACTGAAATGTATCCCCAGCCCTACAATTTAGTTTTAGTGAAAAAGTATGATGTGATCCGGGCCAAGTGGTCCACTCCTATAATCCAAGCTATTTTGGGAGACTGAGGAAGGAGGATCACAAGTTCAAGGCCAGCCTGGGCAACAGGGACATAGTGAGATCCTATCTCAAAATAAAACAGAGGTAGGGATGGAGGTCAGTGACAGAAAATCCCTGGGTTTGACTTCCTAATACCATAAAAACAAAAACTAACAACAAGGCGTGGTATGAAACACACAATCCTCATTTCAATGCTAGGCATTGGTGTCTCGGAAGTGCTCTGCAGTGACATTTTCATTACTATAGATCTGGAAGGGACTCAATTCTACCAACAACCATCAAACCAACTTGTTAGCCACAAGGCTTAAGAGCAAACTTAATGTTCTGTATCAGACCTTCCTCTTTTCCTTCAAACTCCAAGCAGCAGTTTCTCAGCTACTCTCCCCAGACACTGGGCCACGGGCATGCTAAGTAAGTACACTATCACTGAGGTACATCCCCAGCTCACCTCTCTTTTTAAAAATTCGATCTAGTCTTTTTCTTCGTCCTCTGTTTTAATAAGCTTGCCACACTTCAGTAAGATGCCTTCACAGGAACAAGCCAGGAGAGTAGGCTGGGGAGCAGCTGGTGCCCTCAGTTTGTATGGAGCATGCCCTGAAGGCTGCCGCAGACAGGTTTCAAGGTGCTATTATCAGTATTTGCCAAGTTTAAAAGATTCGCAACAAACACTTTCATTTGTTCCAGAAGTAACCATCATGGAACACTTGAAAATATTCTATAAGCCAATCTGGAAGCTTATAAAGATTGATTTAGGAGGATGACACTACATTTCTCCCGGTGCGGCTAAAAGCTGTGGAGTCTATAGTTAAAGCTTCTCCCAGCCGTTTCTGGTCTGTTCACAAAGATCCAAAGCCCTGGTGTCTGTTCCAGTGTGCAGGGAGAGTGTGACCCCCCACACGGCTGCCCCTTCCAGCCAGCGCTTCCTCATGGGAACTAAATCATCAGAGAGCTCTAAGGCGACCCTCAGTGTCCCTTATCTGAGCCGAGGCTGTGATGTCACCTGTGAAAGTGCGCCGTGCAAAGCGCCACGCAAAGGGCGGTGGCTGTGGTCATCATTCCCACAGTGATTGTGTCTCTTATCAAGGCTGGCTGCGAAGCTCTGGCTAATCTTTCACCCGTCTCATCTTTGATTCCCCTTCACCTACCGGGCTCTCAGAAATACTTTCAACTAAATGAAAAAACTTCTTCCTTGCCCACAGATGAATGGGCACTGAGCTTCCTGCAGGAATGCTGCCCGCTTCATCGGCATAATGTCATTTAATTTACTTGCCCCGTGATGTCAGCACCATGGCCTTGACATAGCGCATCTCAGAAACAGACTTTTATCACTGTCTGAAGGTCAAGACTCCACACAAATCCCTGCGTGTCTCTTTGGCAGGTAGATTATTTCCTTTTTAAAAAGGAAGAAAAGCCTTCATTTAAAATATACATCATTTCCACTGTTCTATTTCTTTGTTCGTTTCTCATTTACTACTCTCTTTAAAATAAAAAAAAAAAAAAAAACATACATCATTGCCAAAGATCAGAAGAGAACTTGCTAACAAAAGTGTGGTTTAGCGGCCTGGGGATTTAGCTCAGCAGCACAGCGCCTGCCTGGCAAGCGCAAGGTTGTAAGTTCGATTCCCGGTACTAGAAAAAAACCAAACCAAAAACGAAAAACAAAAAACAAAAAACCGTGGTTTACTGACAGGAATAGTCAATGTCTAAAATTTTCTTTCTTCTTGACCAATTTTGTATGCTTGATTGATAATTGGGATGACTGATCTGAAAACAACAATATGCAGTCTAAGAACCATTGCTGAACTCCTATCATCATGTATGGTGAAGCTCCGCATCATTTCCAATGTTTTGTTTTTTTTTACATTACTTGTCACTGTCTTTGATTGTTTGATCCACCTTACATTCTTATGTCTGGTGGACTGAGCACTTCAGGGATGATAATAGTAGGTAATGTAGCAACCACTGCTAATTCCTATCTTTTTGTTTTGAGGTCATATATCGTTTCGGTTGTTTTTGTGTTGTTTTGATTTTGTCTTCAGTGTCGTTTGTTAGTTTTTTTTAATCTTTAAAACAAAAAAACCAAAAAGCAATTGACTTGGGGTGGTAGCGTTTTGAGTAGTCTTTTCTTTCTTTTTTTCTTTGAGACAGGGTCTCATATAATTCAGGTTGGCCTCAAACTTTGCCCAAGCTGGTCTTGAATTCTCAGTGATCGCCTGGCTTTTTCTTTTCTTCTCTCTTTCCTTCTCTTTCTCTTCCCTTTCCTTCTTTTTCCCCTCCCTTTCCTTCTTTTTCCCTTCCCTTCCCTTCCCATCTCTCCCCTCCCCTCTCTCCTCTCCTCCTGGTCCTCTTCCCCCACCCCTCTCTTTCCCTGCCTTACTGGGGATTAAACCCAGGGCCCCTTGCATGCTAGCCCCGTTCTCTACCACTGAGCTGCACCTCTAACTCATGGACTTTTTTCTTGCAATTATAAAATAAACTCTAGCCTAGAAGGCAAATTATTTTAATATGTTTGCAAAATTGAATATTCTGTATAGAATTAAAAACAAAGAGAAAAAAGCCTTGTGCGGAAAAAGAAGCAGACAAAAACTCTGAAGGTCACAAAATTACAAATACAAAATCAACAAATTAAACACAAATTACATACTTCAGTGATATCCATAACTAGGACATAACCAATGAGTTACTTAATCATCAAGTATCTTAAATAATTTGGAAAGAGATGGTGGCTGAGGATTAAGCCAAAAGACCTTCCCTATGAGGAAACTTGGACCACAGCTTTCTAGTAACTTCCACAGACTGATGTTGCTTTTCTTAAAGAAAACAGTCAGGAAAGAGCATATTCTGTCTGTCCTTTCACCACCGAAATTTGTATGTTTATTTAACTCTTCTGACTGAGGCAACCAACGGACAATTTCTTGACTCCCGCAACTTTCTCGGAAGCCATCCTTTCTATCCATGCAAACAATAAGGAATTAACAACCTGTCCAGATGAGGATAGTATGTCATCAAGTGCGAAGGGCTTCGCTGCTTTTATTTATGTAAGAGAAGGGATGGGAGGGAACAGAAAAGACCCTGGCCATACACTTGATGGAGAAATGACCCATAAAAGATCGGTGATACGTGGCCAGCCCAAGTGACCCAAGGTATTTCTAGTTTTTCTTCTTAATGCTAAAGTGGCATTGCAATAGTAAATAGTGTTCACATTAAAATTGCTTCTGAATAATTTAAATTTATCATTACAGTGTGTTTAAAGTGCTCTTCCCCAAAAAACTAAAACCAAAAAAGAACCTTAAAAAGTTTATGCATTTAAAGAGAAATGAATTATTGTGTTTAGAAGTTCCACAGAGGTTCTCACACATGGAAATAAGTTATACAGAAACACCAAATTACAAGCCGATGGCAAAGACAAGTTGTGTAGTATCTGTGAGTTACACAGAAAAGCAGTAGAGGGTGTTAAGAATATAAATTCCCAGCCAGGGGTGGTGGTGGTGCATGCTTGTAATCCTGCCACATGGGAGGCTGAGGCAGGAGGATCACCTTGAGCTTGAGGCCATTCTTGGCTACAAAGTGAGTTCAAAGCCAGCCTGAATTAAAATTCTAAGGTGCAGTGCACTCAGGAGGCTGAGGCAAGAGGTTTCTGTGATCCCAGGGGTTTGAAATAAGCCTGAGCAACATATTGAGACCCTATCTGAAAAACTGAGCAAAACAAAAATCCAAGTTGGGTGCCAGAATGCCTAGACCTGAGTATGAGTGCTTTGACCTTGAATCAATTGCTTTATCTCTCTTTACCTCAGTTCCTTATCTCCAAAAAAGCTATGATAATATTGTCTTTATAAGGTAGTGGACTTCAATAATGTCAGACTTGTGTCAGCTTAGTATTTGATGACTTCCACTTTTCAGTGTCAACACTTTACAGAACTATATCCCATAATTCTCTCCTGTGGGCAGTGTTACATCTCCAAGGGACAGCTGAGGACAAAGAGGCTTGAAAGGTGAAGGTACTTGCTCACACAGGATGGCAAGGCTAGGTGGTTCTGCTTGGGGACACAAATGCAGGGTGTTCTGACTCCAGACTACAAATGATGTGTTACACACAAGTGTGCGCACACACACACACACACACACACACACACACACATCATTTCAGACCCAAAGCAAACAGGCTGTGCTACTGACAAAAATATGCTCCACTTATAGCTCCGTTGGTATTTGGGCTTTAAAAGTAGCAAACAAATGTTTTTCTCTCTCTCTTTTCCATTATTTCCATTTACTTGTTTCTCAAAATAATTTTTTTCAGAATATTGCTCTTTTACACTTAATGTATGCTTTTCCTTCTTTCTTCTCTCCTTATAATTGCTGTGTACACCAAACAATTTAATATTAGTGTTACCGATGCTGTTTTGATTAAAAACCTAGGTTCCTTGTGCTTATGATTAGGGAAATGTTTACCATTGTCAGAAAATTATACTTCAGTTTTCACCTATTTTCCCAGCCCACAGGGCATGAAAATGGTCTGCAACAGCAGGTAGGTGATTTCTTACTGGAAAACACTGTCGGTATCCAAGACCCGTAACAGTAAGTTGAAAGGCGGAGAGGGTCTGAGCGAGACATGGGAACACTGTAAAGGTGTTTCTAAGGGTCCTGAGTCTTAGTTAAGCATTTAGGTAGAGCTATGACAATTGCCATTTAGTACAATCAGTTAGCATTAATCATATGCCTCAGCGCTGCAGTAGATGCTGTGAGCATGTACGAGGTAGATCTATATTACTCTGTTTTCAAATGTCTTTTGGGGCCTGGGGGTGTGGCTCAGTGCATGCTTCCATGCATGAGGCCCTGGGTTGGACCTCCAGGAAGGAGAAAAAAATCAGACATCTTTCTCATTCTGTTGGACAGTGCACATGCTCTGGAAAAGTCTTCATGTGGAGCATTTTTGCCTTTACTCTATAGCTTTGCAGGAAAGCCAGACACACATTCGAAATGCCTTGATTAGCCTGTTCCACCAAGGAAAGCAGCTTTCTCCGATAATTGCTCTACATGAGGATGTCTGATGATGAGGCAAAATCTTTCGGTGAGCATTCTGCTCCGATTGGAAGGGAAGAACTCTGGCACCCTAAGGAGAAGGGAGCCGGGAGATCGGAGTGGAGGAAAAGGTGTGCGGGAAAGACTACTTTTCTACCAGGAGGGTCCCTCTTCCCATTCTGAGGCAACACGCAAAGCAGAGCTAACTGACCCTAAAGACCATGATAGTACTTAGTCCTGACCGTTCCTGGTTTTGAAAGTCAGAGAAACGAGAAAGGCACTTTTCTCTACTTCTTAAGTCATAATTACCTTTACCCAGGGACAGCACTTAAGGCAAAATGAAATGTGAAAAAGGAAATATTTCTAAAGAGCAGGAATGGCAAGGCCCAAGCCCATTTTATTTCTTAAAACTCTGAAGGAAATGAAATTGAATTAATTTATGAGCCGGGTCTTGTGCTTCTAATGCAGCTCGCAGTGGGGCCCAGCTGAGGGGAGGTGCAGGTGTGGACACCGGGTGATCAGACTCTGACAATGGGTACATTTCCTTTAAAGGCTTGGGCCCTAGGACAAAAGTGCTACGCAAAATTTGAAAGCACAGCATGTCTAGAAAGCTTTGCTCAAAGAATTTGGGAAAGCTGAGACCAGAAAGTGATGGGAGATGGTTGAATTGATCCAATCTGCAAAAACTCCGAAAGAGAGCTTGCCTTTAATTTGATTGGGAAAGTGTGATTTATTAATAATACAGCAAATGGTGTGGAGACGGCTTTTCATCTCCGAATATGCACTGCTGTGGTTTCACAGCACATAAACATTTATGGCTGGATGTAAAAGATCGCAGTGTTCCCGTGCTAGAGCCACCACTGCTGAACAAGGCGGCGTGGCCCGCAGGGATGGCCCGGCAGGCTCAAACAATCACGGGTGCCGCTAATCCATCAGCTGCAGGGTAGAGAGGAAGCACCTGGAAAGATCGGTCCATATCCTGCATAGCTGAAATCAGGTCCATCAAATAGATTCTCTCTTTTCTGAGATTGTCTACGTGGCTGCCTCTCCCCCTTTACAAAGTCTTCCCTCCTTCTCGGAAGGGCTAATCACCACTCCTGCTCTGCTCAGTGGCCGAGTGCTTTCTTACTATGCGCAGCGTCCTGAGTTTGAACCCCAACACTGCAAAAAACTTAAACAAAGAAACAAAACATCTACTGTGACCCGTGGGTCATAGCACAACATGCATCCATGCATATGTGCAGATTCACCCTTACCTACTGGCTCTTTTCCTTTTTCCCTTCCCCTTTCCCTTCTCCTTCCTTTTCCTTTCCTAGTACTTTGGTCTTGAACATATTGCAGGTTTATTTAATTAAGATTTGTTTTCCTTCTGTGTTTTTGAGACAAATTCTCACTGTACAGTATAGCCCAGACTAGCCTCAAATACACGATTCTCCTGTCTCAGCCATCTGGGTCCTCGGATTACAGGCATGGGTCACCATGCCCAGCGTGTTGAGTTGATTATCAGCTCATCAATGTGGGCAGATTTTTTTGTTGTGTTCACTAATATATACCAAATCCCCAGAACAGTGACAAGCACACAACAGGAGGTTCAATAATCTTTCTTGATTGAACGAGCACCTATTCAAAAAGTACCTACTCAGAAAATATTAATAATAATATTTTCTTTTTCAAAGACTGGCTCTTGAAAACTGGATGTGCTGGGCTTTATGCCAACTATTTTGACTGGAGCAGCATTTGACTCAATCTCCACCAATATCATCCCAACGTAGTGGAGATTCTGCAAGGTTTTGAAGTAGTCAGCAAGCAAACATGGCAGGTTAATGCAGAAGCTCGAGGGGGAAAAACTCAGCACTAATCACTGAATTTGATTTAGCAACTGTTCTGACCCCTGGAAGCAGAACTTTCCATCCCCACAGACTGGAAGCAGCCGCAGAAGCTTATGATTATGTTTGCTTTTACAAGTTTATCTGTAATCATCGGAGCAGGAACTGAGTGCCCCAAGTCATCTTTTCTAAATTACCGGCAGCCAATCTCTTCCCTTCGAAGCACAAGAGTGCTTCTGACCTAGTTACATGCCTGCCATTCTGAACATGCTTAACAACAAGATGCTGGGGGGGGTGTCGCCGCTATACTCACTTGTTGCCCAGTAACCAGGAAGATCGAGCCTTCCTTCCCATGCACCACTTGTCGGTAAATGTGGTCGAGGATTAAGAGCTCGCTCCAGCAGTTCTGAAGCAGCTTCATTTGGTCATCAACCTGTAAGAGAAAAGGGATAGTTATCACTGCCTTTTTGTTTCCGCACAATACTGTTGCCAGAGAACAAACCGTAAGAAAAAGAAGTCTCCGCCAACGATCACCGAAGTACAGATGCTCAGAATTTACATCACTGCTAGTGAAAATTATTACTTTCGTTTAGCCAAATACTTTATGGGAAACATATGAATACTTACGCGAAGTGTTTATAATCCATGAGCTGTAGGAAAAGGCACTCTATTGGACTGGCTTGTCTCGATTAATAGGGCTATTACAGTTTGGTTGTGGGAGGTATAAGCACTCTGCCCTGTCCTCAACAGACCCCATTAGAATGACCTCAAGCAGCGAATACACATGTATCTGAAAGTTAATACACTAAAGCGGAAATTGTATCTAGGTGTGTGCAAGAAAGAAATACAGTGAATGATTTTTGTTTTGTTTTGTTTCTAATTTATCAGCCAGGCATGGTGTTGCATGTCTATAATCCCAACACTCAGGAGGCTGAGGCGGGAGAATCCTCACAAGTTCAAGGCCAGCCTGAACTACATAACAAGACCCTGGCTCAAAAAAATCAAAGGGACACATTGCCATTAATCACCTTCAAAATATTCTCCCTTGCTTTTATTTTTTTCCCCTTGCTTTTAATACACATATTTCAACATTCCTTCCACTTCCTAAAGTACTTCTGTGAGACCCTTGTGTGAGTCTTTACTTGTGCTGTTGTGGCCGCTTTCATGTTCTGAATCAATTCAAGCGTTGACCATTCATGGTTATTTTGACTTTGGGGAAGAGTCCGAAGTCACACAGTGCCAGATTTGCTGAACGAAATGGTAAGGACACACTGTCATGTTTTTTGTGACAGAAATTGCTGTAAACATTTGGAACCAACTCAGGACTTTGAGGCATCCACATCAGCCCAATTAAACACACTCACAGAAGAGGGCTTCCAGAACTGCTCCAGAAAGTGGAGAGAAGCCTGGGGGAAGTATTCTGAGGAGGATTAACAGCCATGGGACTTTTACTGTAGTATTTTTTTTAAGTATATTCATCATACTTTTTGATCACATCTCGTAAATATTAGCCATCTGGGAAACTGAGAGGATGAAAGGGAAAAAAGACTAAAATGAAAGCCCCAGAGGCTTCTGGAGCCAGAGGCATTGCCATTGTTTGTCATCCACGTTGCCTGACAGAACCACCACCAAGCGCGTTCTTGGTGTTCACCGGCACTTGTTTTATGATTCAGACAATTTCCCACCAACTCCCCAAACTTGAGCATCCTCACCTAAAACATGGGCCAAGAACAAATTCTCTTTCACAGGGGTTAGAGCGGAGACTGCTGTGTCACGGCGGACATACCGAGCAGGCGCCATCTTGACCCGTGGAATCTGCACTCTTCGATAAAAACAAAATCCATCTCATGCGGAGTCCACACAGCCACAGTGTGAATGTGAAGAGAACACTGATCCCTTCCCATGGCTTTTTGTAACAGTTCACTCTTCCTTTTGGGGTGTAAGCAAGGCAAAAACATGGTATGCCCAAACCCGCTATCCCTGTTTGAACATACACTGTGTTTTCAAAAAAATAACACCTGAGATTTGTATGCCATGGAATATCTTTAATATCTTTATTAGTTTAGATCTGACTTGCAGAATATACTTTTGAAGATAGCAGAACTGGTACCATTACATTCAATTTTCAGGTGAGAAAATAGGATCTTATCTCACCCTGGAAAGAATGTCTACTATCAAGAAATCAACCAATAACAAATGCTGGTGGAGCTGTGGGGAAAAAGGAACCCTTCTCCACTATTGATGAGAGTGTAGGCTGGTGCAGTTACTGTGGAAACCAGTGTGGGGATTCCTCAAAAAACTAGGACCAGAGTTTCTATTTGACCCAGCCATTCCTCTCCTGGGTATCTTTTTAAAAGTATTAGAAGCCTCATATGACAGTGATATATGCACACCTATGTTTATAATGCACAGTTTGCAATAGCCAAATCTTGGAAACAACCCAAGTGCCCATCAACTGGTAAATGGATAAAGATGTGTTGTTTTTATTCAATGGACTACTACTCTGCCATAAAGAAGAATACAGTCAAGACATTTCTAGGAAAATGGATACACCTTGAGTCCATACTTCTAAGTGTACTTACACATGTGTAAATACTGCATTATTTCTCTGGTGTGAGAAACCGAAGGTGTAAATAAGGACTGAAATGTGTAATAGATATTGTGAAATAAGAAGAACCTGTTCAAGTGGGAAGGGGAACAAGGGAGAGAGTGGGGGAAAGGAAGGAAGGAAAAAGATAAACAAATAATGAGAGGAAAAGGAAAACATGGAAACAAAGCTTTTGTAAATGGGGAGGGGAAGAGGTGTTGAAGGGAGGGGAGGGGGATGGGAAAAAACAAGTTATGTCATATACGGGTACAAATTCTCTATGATGAATGTGATCATTATGCATATCTAAAATATACCAATAAAATCTGATTAGAAGGAAAAAAAGAGAGAAAACAGGGTCTTGCCTAAACAATTCTCTTCCCTCTCAAGATCTTGGCTGTCTCCAAATTACATTCAGGGTCCTAGAATTTTTAGCTGAGTGTGCTTATAATCCTGGCACTCTAGGAGGCTGAGACAGGAGGATCATAAGTTTGAACCTAGCCTGGGCAACTTAGTGATTTAACAAGACTCTGCCTCAAAATAAAAAATAAAAAGGGCTGAGGATGTAACTCATTATGAAAGCCTTGGGTTCATATTCCTAGTACTGCAAAAATAAGTAAATAAATAAATAAATAAATAAAAACCATAAAATTTTCTAGACTAATTTAAATCACTTTACCAAATGTATTTTTAGATTTTTATTAGTACATGTCTGTAATATTTAATGATCACATTCCTCAGGACAAGTTCATTTTATTTTATTTTATTTATTTATTTTGGTACCGGAAATCAAACTCAGGACCTCGCACTTCCCAGCCAGGCACTGCCCCCTCAGCTACATCCCCAGTCGGACACGTTCATTAGCGGCCATTCAGTGAGACTCTGGGTAGCTGACACTGACACCTTAGTAGTGGTAAGAGTTCGTGGCAGCCTTTATTACCGTAGCGCTGGGGCACAGTGCGTGTGGTCCAGAGAGTACTGAATTTGGAGGAAAAATAAGGACTTGAGGCACAGCTCTTCACCCTCTATCTGTGAGAGCTTGGCTGCACGGCTTCATTCTCAAGCCTTATTTTCTCACATTTTTAAGGTGTGAAGTGGATCTTTTGTAAGACAATAGGTGGGAAAGCTCACACACAAATGAAAAGTAACAGACAGAGGCTCCACTCTGGGAAGCCCTGTAAGTTCTTTGTAGAAGGAAAAAAGCAATTGCAGAGACTGAAGCTACCATCTAGTCCCATGATTAGCAAATGACATCTCCATCAGAAACGACATCGCCATCAGAAACACCACAACCGGTGTCTGTTCTCGTGAAAATAATGCGGTTCGTTAAGAAGCTAGCTATGTTTTGAGAGCCAAATACTTGGTAGGTATAAGTGCCAGGATCTGGGGTACAGTGAGCAGTGTACATATAGTCCCTGCCTATGTGACAGCTCCCCATGGGGAGAAGACTCCACGGGCCACTATCGAGTGGCTGAGCTGCCGGTGGGAGTTCCTGTCCCTCCTCACAGGCTGGTCCGCAGAGTACTGTGTGATGTTACTCATCCAGGCCCTCACACAGCTGCTCATGTAGATCTACCCACACCTTCTTTGCACACAACTAACTCAAAAGAGCTGTGGCTTGGGGACCCAGCAACACACATGTCGTGGCAGCCAGAGCGGACCCTGGAATTGTGACTCTCAGATGTAAGTGAGGAGTGAATTAGACACAAAGTACACTTCGCCCCTCTGGGTTTTATTTTATTCTCATATAGTATTTTATTTCAAACTTATTAGTCTATAATGGCAATTTGGTTTCATTCCTTTTTTTCCCTATAATATGAAGCTTAGTTATGTAATTACCACTCTTTTCAAAAAAGCCCAAAATGCTGTACTTTGAGATTATTTCCCCAGAAACAGTAACCATGCATGTTAATGTTGCACAGAATTTCCACATGGGTGGGGCACACAGACTCTTCAAAGTCCATTTACGGATGCATAAAAGGGATTCCAGCTTAAGGACAGCAAGAAAATTTATGATCCCCTTTTGCAGATAGAGAAATGAGAGAGCTGAGAGGGTATCTGCTGGCTACATGGAGAAGAGGAAGGCAAGTGCGTGCCCGTTAAGAGAAGCGTATTTCCTGGAGCTGTCTCCTCAGTGCCTTCCTCTTCATTTGCATTGGGCGGTCCTTACATTTTATACACAACCTGGTAACAAGAGTTTCCCACAATTCAATCATGTTCACAGTGTAAAATAACTATAGGGTGTAGGCTGTAGGGTACACTTGTACACTTCTTTTCCTACTTTTACTTGACCCAAACTCTTTCTGTAGAGCCTCTTTCTTTTCCTACCTTTCATAAAACTTTGGTACCATTAAAGAGATAAAATAAAGTAAAAAGAATGCCTTTTCTTTTAGAATGGTGAGGGTCCACTTCCAAAATCTGCATCTTTTCCATTTCCTCTGCTTCCTTCGAAATTGTGCAAGTAAGTAAAACTGGCCATGTCTACTCCCTGTAACTAGCATTTCTTCTGTATTTTACATGCTGTGCTACTCATGTGTGCAAAAGACAATCGCCAATAATTTCTGTTTCACTAAGAATCAAGACGGTTTATCTGTCTACCTAGTAAAAGAAGCACGTAATAGAAGCTTGTTAAATGCGGGGACCAGTGACTGAATGCCTCCCACCTCCGCACTTGCGTTCCCTGCACCCGAAGCCAGCACCTCCTCTGGTGCTTGTGGAGACCATGATCTTCATGCAGCAGTGAGTGCTCCAGCTCTGACCCTTCTCCAGTGCCCCGCAGGTCTACGCCCACCGCTGGCCTTTTGCTAAAGACCCCTGGGCGGACTCCTTGACTGATTGTAGTTTTATCACCGCTCCTGAGCAATTGATTCCTTGTTTGAACACTCTCCGCAGAGGCTGTCCACACCAATATTCCATTCCATTATTTTCCATAATTGATTATGTGGTATTTTATGGGTATCTTGAAATAGTGAGTGAGCAGCTTTGCAGTGCTTTGGATCAAAGCTCTTGTGCAATGTCCTTACGAGTAAGGACAAAATGAACGTGGTGGCCAACTTGTTCCGTACCCCTACATAACAAACAATTCTGAAGACACGTTTTTCTTTAGAAAACAGTTTTCCCAGGTATGGAGGTACATGCCTGTAATCCTAGCACTTGAAAGGCTGAGGCAGGAGGATTGGCGTGAGTTCAAGGCCAGCCTGGGTTACATAGTGAGTTCAAAGCCAGCCTGAACTATATGGTGAGACCCTATCTCAAAAAAAACAAAAAAATGAAAACAGTCTTAAGGGATGTCAGCTAAAGGGAAGAAGAGAAAAGTAATCTACTTCCTGGGAGCAGTTCTGGTATTAAGGCTACTGATGAGCGATTTAGGGTGGCATTTGAGTCCAAGAGGGACCAGTGGAGTATAATTCCCATTACATATCAAAACCTCTCGCTAATAGTTAGCAATACCCCCTCATATAATCCTGGTTATCAGCTGTAATAAAATGGCCTTATCTTAGAATCCTGCCTACTCACCAGAGAAACCATTTACACTGATATTCCAGATGAGAGAATAAAGGAACACAATTCTGCTATTGTTATCACACACTACTTCTCACAACCCAGAATGTTAATCATTAGAAATGTGCACTTTCTCGTACCAAGGATGATCCGGCGAACAATTAAAAGAAAATGTGCAGCACTTTCCCAAACCCTCATGGACTTAGCAACTTTCGTGCTGCCTCCTTCCCGTTACCTTTGAACCATACAGCCGCTGAACTGCCCTTTCACTTTCCCTCCTACAGAAGCTTTTGGAAACTGGCATTAGGAATCACTGAGGCAGAGCGTTAAGTAAGATATTTTCAGGAGAATACGCTCCTGAATTGGACCGGTAGTTTCAAGAGAAAGTAAGTAAAGCCACGTCTTATTTCTGATCATGTGACTTGGTTACCAGCCTCTGTGTTAGAAATGTGGGTAAAACAGGTGAGTAAGATACAGTCTCAGGCTTCAAGAACTCACATGTTCAAACTCAGCAGATCCCTGTCTCAAAATAAAAAACAGGCTGGGGAGGTAGCATTATAGGTCAGTGTGACGGCCTTGGGTTCAGTCCCCAGCACTGCTGGTGTGGGCTGAGGCGGGGAGACTCACACTCTAACAGGTGAGACAGAAGGGTGAGTCCCTTATTGTCCAGCGTGCAGATGCTCACCAAGGCTTCCCCCCAGTGTGCGTCTTGGGGAAACTTCCGGGGTTCAGACAAGGGTCTGTTTAAACGACGCTTCACTGTGCAGAGCCACTTAACAATGTACACTCCCTCCTTTTCCTTCTCAGTGGTTCCTAGTAGAATAGCTCTTGGTTCAAAGTACAATTTGAAAGCCAGGCATGGTGGCACATGCCTATAATCCCAGCACTGGGGAGGCTGAGGCAGGAGGATCATTTCGAGTTCAAGACCAGCCTGGGTTACAAAATAAACCCAAGGCCAACCTGAACTGCATAGACAGACTCTGTCTCAAAAAGACCAAAACAACAACAACAAAAAAGTGTAATTTAAAAACAAAACAAATAATTTGAAAATTTTTCAAATCACTGTGAATGAGGTCCAGCTACTATTTAATTTTATTCTTATTTCTAGTAAAAAGAAAAAAAAAAAAATCCCTGAAGGTGGATCATGATTTCTTTTGGGGACAACGATGACGTTTGCTGAAGCATATCCACCAGCAGCAAGAAAATCAAACTCCCCCCAAATGCAAGTCGACTTAAAAAACCTCAATGAGAAGCTGCTTTGGGCGATGATGACACGGCACCGCTTTCATCGTGTTTTTTTATAAAGAACATCAGCGATTATCTGAAGCCTCTATAATAAACTGCTACAAAGTCCAAGAAAAAAATGATTTCACATTAACAATGATTAAACAAGCACTAAAAACAACACCGTCCAAGAGAACCAACAACCAGGAACGCTCCTTAGTCAATTGTTGCAATACCCAATAGATTTACAACAGCAAGTCTTCCCTGCTCGAGATAAGAGCGAGACGTCAGTGTGCTAGCTGCATTGCTCTTATGCCACAGCACAAAGGCCTGTCTGTCAACACTTGCAGAAGCTGAGCTCTTCGTGCCCCTTTCAGCTTCTCCAGTGGAACAGCAAAGGACTTTCCCCTCCGCATCTGAACTCCCAGCAGGGAAGCAGGAGGCACAGGGGTTTAAGTACTCAATACCTGCCTCTTCTCTTCCACTGCCACCAACCCCTGTGGGGTTTTCACTCACCTCCTTCCTGTCTAGGTCAAGACTGACAATCTCTCGGAACCTAGCACCAGGATTACCAACCTACTCCTCCCTCTTGCTTCAATCCATCTCATACACATTACTCAGATTACCCATTTTGCTCATGCTATTCCTCTGGACATGAACCTCCCCCAAATTCCCTAGAGAATTTCCTTCAAAGACCTCCAGCAAACCAGGGCTCCCTGGCCAGGCTTCCTGCTGATCCTGCTGCCTAGGGGGGCTCAGTGCTGCCAGCAGCTGGAAACCATGGCAACCAGTGCAGTTTACACTGAAGTACCAAACAGACATCATCCGTTTCTATGGGGGCACAGCAATGAAAGATGCTTTCTGTAAAGACACTGTCTGTGAATAGTCCTTTCCCAGCAGGGTTCGAGTAATGGTACCGTCCCATAATCCTCTCACTCTGGGAGGCTGAGGTAGGAGGACCACAAGTCTGAGCCCAGCCTGGGTTAGTTAGCATTGAGACCCTGTCTCAAAAAATTAAAAAAGGGTGGGGGATAAGTCAGTGCAGAAGCCCTTGGTTCAATCCCTAGTACCACCACCCAAAAAAGGTCCTTTCTCTCATCACTTCTATCCCATTGGATCCTAATCCTGCAGTAAACACCACCTGCATTTGCTGTGGGGATCTTTCTCATAACTTGTTGCGGTCACCGGTGCTGTTAGAAGCAGAGTTCTCTCAGAAACTGTTCCGAAGGTTCGCTTCCAGCAGCTTCCTATATCTCAAGAGGAAGGGAGGGCTTTATGGATCTTGCCAATGCATTTTAAAGATAGTAATAAAAAAGGCTTTAATGCATGAACTAGTCTTCACAACAACTCAATGAAGCAGGACTAACAATGATCCCGATTTTACCAGGGAGGAAACTGAGGCACAAAGATGAAGTAAGTTGTCCAGTGTTACTCAGCTAAGTAACAGAACTAGGATTTTAAAAGTGCATGATCCTAGCAATGAGGAATGCAGTATCCCCCATCTAGAATATCCATCACTCCCTGAAGCCATCCTAAATGCTGCCTCCCTCAGAAAGTCCTAGCTGACCAACTCCACTGCACACGGGTGAATCATCTCTGTACTCTTGTAACCTTTGGCACAGGTTAACCTTACGTGGATTGACTTCAGTTCTGCTTAAATTCTTAAAACTAGGGGCTGACTTGAGTCTATGGACTCAGGAAAATTAAATTGCGAATAATAATCCTTGGTTTAGAGACCAGGTTTTTGGGAGCTCATCTATTATGACACCATAAACCAGAAGTAGAAGGAGGAAAGGGGGTGTCAGGCTGTGGACATCTCTATCTTCATCTGCACAGAAGTGGGGTATGTTAGTCCCACCCCACCTTCCCATGATTAGTAGTAAAGTGTGGAGTGGAGCAGCGGCCGGGAAATGTCCAGCAGAGCAGTCAGCAGAGAGGGAGATGGAAAACGGAACAGCCCCACCCTCCCCTTCTTCAGCAACTCCACCCAGAGTCCCCTGGCGTGGGACATTGCAGCCCTAGACCCTCGCAGCCTGGAAAGGAGCCACTCTGTCCCTCAAGGCACAACGGTGGGCGTTCACAACCACAAGGTGTCATCAGCAATAGGCTCCTCAAACCCTTCATGCAAGAGGCCGGGAGCTGCCTGCAGCTGGGAGTTATAGAGCCTCCATCAAAACTTGCACTGGGCAAGGTAGTGCAGGAAGACGCCAAGGTCATAGTCAAGTGGGGCAACTTAGCTAGAACCCATCTCAAAATACAAAAATAGACTGAGTGTGGCTGTCACTTACTAGCTCCTATGTTCATGCCCCGGTAAAACACACCCACACCCACACACACACACACACACACACACACACGCATGCACACACATGCTCAGATTTCCTTCAAAGTTCAATCCCTCCAAAGGGATATTACATTTATTTAGAAGATTCATATATTTTCTATAACATTTCGTAGGGATGTGAATGCACTATCACTCATACAGTATAAATGTGTCTACTAGAGAAAAACTGTCAATTTTTTCATTTACCTAAAAGTGAGATAGTTACATAAGTGAGAAACATCTTTGCAGTTTGGAGATATGACTATGTCTGTATATACTGAATATCACTGTTGAGAAATACATCATCAACAAGGGTATGATTTAGCCAGTTTCTCTCTAATAGAATTGTGACAACATTCTCTGAATATTCTCAAAACTAAGACAAAATTTTGGCTGGCTTTTAATCTTCCTCTTAACCATGTTTCAAAAAATTTCTTGTTGAAATGTCAGTTAATTACAAAGTAATGGTGAGTTTGCCATACTTGATGGTCAAAGAGAAATTTTCACACAGCTGTCCTGACTGGACATTCTGTGTCTTCAGTTACCACACACATACAGTTCTTACTGCCTGACCGTGGGGTGCACTAAACGCTAAGGAGACTTTTCGGTTGTGGTTTATGGAATAGTCACGTTCACTGTTTCAGAGGCAAAGCATGACCACATGCAGAGATAGAAAAGGTAAACGGCGAGCAGGGGGAGGCTTCTTCCGTTTATTGAAGGTTAGCTATGTTCAAATTTTCCTGAAGAGTTGTCATTGACATGACACTTCAATGAGCTTGACAGGACTGATTAGCTGACTGATTTTTCTTCTTTTTTTGTAATAGTAGAGATTTAACCCAGGCCCTTGTGCATTCTAGCTAAGTGCTCCACTACTTCTCCACCCCTTTTTTAAATTTAATTTTTACTTGTTTGTTTGTTTGTTTTTGAGACATGGTCTCACTGGATTGCTCAGGCTGGCTTCAAACTTGAGTTCCTCCTCCCTCAGCCTCCTAAGAAACCGGGATTACGGGCATGCACCACCACACTTGGAAATAGGAGTGTTTCTTAAATGAGTCTACAATATTTTGCAAAATAAAGAACACAGAAGTTAGCATGTTGGTGGACTTCATTATTATTGTTAGATTATAGATAAACTCCAACCAACAATCAATAAAACAACAGAAATTAGTGGTATAAATTGGGCGTGGTAACACACACCTGCAATACCAGGATTTGGGAGGCTGAGGTAGGAAGATCACTACCAAGGACACCCTGGGCTACACAGCGACTATAAGGCCAGCCTAAACTACAGAGTGAGACCTTGCCTCAAAAAAAA